>NC_053023.1:343397633-343481363 GCF_003073215.2 Triticum urartu
CACGGACCAGGGGAGGTGCGCCAGCTTGTGGGCTCGAACGAGGGTGCCTCGCAAAAAGACCAAAGGAGGAAGCTCACAAAGGTACCTGTCCAGCCCCCTCACAAGGGACGCGAGGGAGAGTTTAGGTCGACCAAAGAGGCGAAGGCAAAAACAGAGGCAGAAAACGATAAAACGGAACCATCAAGAGAAACCAGAAAGCAAATCTCGATTAAAAGAGGGGCGAGCCAACTTCGGAGAGCAAATGAAAAGCCGCGTCCGGCACCTAGTCTAGTCTTCGACGTCTTCTCACTGGCGCGGAGCTAAGTGCTGCCACTCGGCGTGGGAGGGAGCCCCCGAGGCCCAAGGGAGACTCTCCTGAGGCTCTGGGGCGTGTACAACCCCACTCATTCTTACGTGAGAGTGTCACGGGCGGCGATTCTTCACAGCCACGGGGCCTTGCTTCACAGGCACTGGGCCTTCTTCACAGGCACTGGGCCTTTCTTCACAGGCACCGGGTCTTCTTCACAGGCACTGGGCCTTCTTCACAGGCACTGGGCCTTTCTTCACAGGCACCGGGTCTTCTTCACAGGCACTGGGCCTTTTGAGGGAGTCCTAGATTAGGGGGTCTCCGGACAGCCGGACTATCTCCATTGGCCGGACTGTTAGACTATTAAGATACAAGATTGAAGACTTCGTCTCCTGTCCGGATGGGACTCTACTTGGCGTGGAAGGCAAGCTACGCAATACAGATATGGATATCTCCTCCTTTGTAACCGACCTTGTGTAACCCTAACCCTCTCCGGTGTCTATATAAACCGAAGGGTTTTAGTATGTAGGACAACAACTATAACATACAATCATACCATAGGCTAGCTTCTAGGGTTAGGCCTCTCTGCTCTCGTGGTAGATCTACTCTTGTACTACCCATATCATCAATATCAATCAAGAAGGACGTAGGGTTGTACCTCCATCAAGAGGGCCCGAACCTGGGTAAAACATCGTGTCCCCTGACTCCTGTTACCATCCGGCCTAGACGCACAGTTCGGGACCCCCTACCCGAGATCCGTCGGTTTTGACACCGACATTCGTGCTTTCATTGAGAGTTCCGCTGTGCCGTCGCCACCAGGAAGCATGTCTCATCCCGTCTTTAAAGACAGAACTGTTGCAGAGGGAGCTTTGGCTATCGGCCAAACTCTTCGGCTAGGTGGTTTTCTTATGATCGCCTGTTCGGCCGCTGCGCCGACGATGACTTCTCGGGTCATCGAAAGCAATCTTCACGTCAACTCGGAACTCGCCGAGCAGTTAGATCCAATGGAGCTCTCTTCCCTAAACGAGCTCTTGGATCGCATCGCCGCCCTGGGAGTCGCTACAGACTACGATCAGATTGGGCCTAAACCCGATCTGAGAGAGATCAACTCTCCCCAGGTCACCCATCACGTTGCAGTGGTGGAGGAACAATGTGGCAACCCTTCATCTATCTTAAGGACTAGCTATGTCCGGATTACCGATCCCTCCAAGTTGGACACCCGCGGAGGGGAGGGCGTCACTCAAGGCCTGAACCTAGAATCAGGCAGCGGGCTAGATTTATCGGAAAACATCCAACAATCCAAACTTCCAAGTTCGGAAACTCCTTGGCTCCTGAGTCTCAGATTAGGTGAGGATTCGGATTCAATTCGACCCACCCACCCAAACATACGCGATCTATCCCAAATTTGGCAGGAGCCCGAAGAAACAGTACTCCATTACTGGGCCAGATTCCTCCTGGTCATGAACAGGATAAAGGACTGCCGCGAGGACTACGCAATTTCATTCTTCTGCAATAATTTCACAGATAAGGGAATCCTCAACGCCATAAGTCGCCGTGAAATTACATGCTTTGCCGACTTGGTGTCCATGGTACTAAAGTACTTTGCGATGAAAAGTGGCTGGAAAACCGAAATAAAATTTTGGGATAATCCGGCCATGAATACAAACCCAGTGTGAAATAAAAGGGTGCATTATCACAATACACCTAGGTTAACTACCAAAAGGCAAAAGCCCTCTACGGGGCAAGTAACCGCACTGGAGGGATGGCTCAACGGACCCTGCAAAATTCATAGTAAAGCGGATGCAATACCAACGCACAGCCTCAGAGCATGTTGGATACTCCGGCAGGTGGCCAAAAGTGGTGAGGATCTACTCCTCCCAAATACCACAAAGCACCATCCCGTGGACAACAATACGGTGTTAACGGTCTTTGAGACCTTCGCATCAAATAATAGACGCAACCGAACACTCCGCAGCATGGCCGAAATCAGCCACATAGCAGAAATAAATCCTTGGAGTGACACGGTTATTACCTTCAATGCCAGTGACGAATCCAAATTCCGAACAGTCCGAGCACCAGCCGCACTGGTCCTCAGTCCAATCGTGGACGGCTTTCGACTCACCAAGGTACTCATGGACGGCGGCAGCGGATTAAACCTCATATATGAGGAAACTCTTCAAAAGATGGAAATAGACTGGAGCCGCATTGAGCAAAGTAGCACAACCTTTAAAGGAATCATCCCCAGTCGGGAAGCACGCTGTGCTGGGAAAATCACACTAGACATGGTATTCGGCACGCCGGATAATTACAGGTCCGAAGAAATTACATTCCAAGTGGCCCCGTTCAGCAGCGGATACCACGCTCTATTAGGGCGGGAGGCGTTTACAATCTTCCAAGCCATATCCCATTACGGGTACATGAAGCTCAAAATGCCCGGGCCCAATGGAATCATCACTCTTGCTAGTGATTCGGACATAGCACTCCGTGCCGAAAATAAGACAGCTGCACTGGCCCTTGAGGCACTATCCGAAGCCCTAGCGGCTGAGGAACTAACTGCGCTGCGCTCCATGGTGAACAGGGACGATGTGATACTCGATAAAAGATCCAAGTCCACCTCATTTAGACCGGCGGACGAAATAGTCAAATTCCAAGTCCATCCAACGGACCCTACAAAAACAGCTTCCATCGGGACACAATTAAACCCTGATGTCGACGCTGCACTTTGAGAGTTCCTACGCAAGAACTGGGACATTTTTGCCTGGCGCCCTTCAGACATGCCAGGAATCCCACGCAGTCTGGCTGAGCACAGCCTAAATATCCTAAAAGGATTCAAGCCAGTCAAGCAGGCTCTTCGGCGTTTCCCCGAACCTAAGAGACAAGCCATGGGAGAGGAACTAGCCAAGCTATTGGAGGCTGGATTCATCAGAGACATAAAACATCCGGACTGGCTAGCAAACCTGGTGATGGTACCAAAGAAGGACAAATCATGGCGCTTGTGCGTCGATTTTAAGGACCTTAACAAGGCCTGCCCAAAGGATCCCTTCCCCCTCCCCCGCATCGATCATATCATTGATGCTACCACAGGACACGACTCATTGTGTTTCCTGGACGCATACTCCGGCTACCATCAAATTAAAATGGCAGAGCTAGACCAGGCCGCAACGGCATTCATCACACCATACGGCCCATTCTGCTTCAACACAATGTCCTTCGGGCTCAAAAATGCCGGCGCAACATACCAGCGCATGATTCAGACATGTCTGGCAAACCAGATCGGCAAAACAGTGGAGGCATACGTAGATGACGTGGTCGTTAAAACCAAACATGTAGAAACTCTAGTAGACGACTTGAGGCTCACATTCGACAACCTCCGAACATATGACATCAAGCTCAATCCGGAAAAATTGGTTTTCGGCATACCAGCCGGAAAGCTCCTGGGATTCATTGTCTCCAGTAGAGGTATTGAAGCTAATCCGGCCAAAATCCGAGCGTTGTCATAGTTGGCTACCCCAACAGACCTCAAACAAATACAAAAATTGACTGGATGCGTGGCGGCTCTAAGCCGCTTTATCTCCCGCTTGGGAGAAAAGGCATTACCCCTTTATTGCCTCCTCCGGCACACTGAACACTTCAAGTGGATGGATGCCGCCACGGCCGGACTCAATGAAATAAAAGCCATATTGCCAACAAACCCAGTCCTGGCCGCGCCAAACATTGGCGAACCAACGCTATTATACATTGCGGCAACTCATCAAGTAGTAAGCGCAGTGCTCGTCGTCGAGTGAGAAGTGGACGGACACAAATTACCCCTTCAAAAGCCGGTTTACTATGTGTCCACTGTCCTTACTCCATTCAAATCACGGTACCCGCATTATCAAAAGATAGCATACGCGGTATTTATGGCATCCCGGAAGCTGCGACCCTACTTTCAAGAGTGTTCGATAACGGTAGCCTCGATATTATAAACAACAGCGACGTGATGGGCCGGATTGCCAAATGGGCCATTGAGCTCCTCCCGTTCGACATAACTTACAAGCCACGGCGAGCTATTAAGTCACAAGTTTTGGCTGACTTCGTCGCTGAGTGGACGGAAGCCGAACTCCCTAAAGAGTACGGCACATATTCAAACTGGATCATGCACTTCGACGGCTCCAAAATGTTGGCTGGTCTAGGGGCTGGCGTCGTTTTGACGTCCCCAACAGGAGATACCGTTCAATACATACTACAGATAATGTATACGGACTCCAACAACGCAGCCGAATATGAGGCCCTTCTACATGATCTCCGGATGGCAGTATCCGTGGGCATTCAACGCCTAGAGGTGCGCGGGGATTCGAACCTCGCGATATCCCAAATAAATGGGGACTTTGATGCCAAGGATCCGAAAATGGCAGCTTATTGCAATGCCGTCTTAAAAATGTTAGCTCGGTTCGAGGGGCTCGAATTTCACCATGTGGCACGGGAAAACAATCAGGCAGCGGATATCCTCGCCCACATCGGTGCAAAACGCGACGCGGTCCCTCCCAACATATTTCTGGAAAGGCTCTTCAAGCCATCCATAGCATGGGAAGGAGACACCGGTAACAACAGTCTGGACCCGGCCAAAATACCCGATACCGAACTCTCTGACACAATCAGAGGCTCCGCCACCAAAATAAGACATTCATCCCACGAAATAATGGCCATTATTGCCCCGTCGACGGAACCATTCCTGGCCTACCTAACTAGACAGGAACTTCCGGAGGACCAAAATGAGGCACTCTGCATAGTGCGGCGATCCAAGGCCTACAGGGTCCATGAGGGAGAATTTTACAAAAAAAGCACTACCGGAGTCCTTCAAAGGTGCATCTCCGAAGAGGAAGGGCGGAACCTTTTGGAAGAAATTCACGCTAGACTCGGCAGTCATCACGCTGCAGCCCGGGCTCTTGTAAGCAAGGCCTTCCGTACAGGATTCTATTGGCCAACGGCCCGGGCAGATGCACATGACTTGGTCCAATGTTGCGCCGGTTGCCAGCTCTTTGCAAATCAAAGCCACATGCCAGCCACCGCCCTCCAAACAATCCCCATTACATGGCCCTTCGTGGTCTGGGGGCTTGACATGGTTGGACCCCTTAAAGGGGGAACCCACAAGAAAAAAAATACTTATTGGTCATGGAGGATAAATTCACCAAATGGATAGAGGCTAAACCGGTTAAAACAGCCGAATCCGGACCAGTGATAGATTTCATATCCGGGGCTGTACACCGTTACGGTGTCCCCCATAGCATCATCACTGATAACGGCACGAACTTCACGGCCGACGAGGTAAATCT
Source organism: Triticum urartu (assembly GCF_003073215.2). NCBI lineage: Eukaryota > Viridiplantae > Streptophyta > Magnoliopsida > Poales > Poaceae > Triticum > Triticum urartu. The sequence goes on from NC_053023.1 coordinate 343,403,232, forward strand.
CTGGTGCAGGAAAATGGGCATCAAGCTCGACTATGCTTCAGTCTATCACCCACAAACCAACGGTCAAGTCGAACATGCAAATGGTCTTATAATGAGCGGCATTAAACCCAGATTAGTGCGCTCCTTAACGGAGTCTGACATGCACTGGGTAGAGGAGCTCGACTCCATACTCTGGGGGCTGCAGACCATGCCGAATCATAGTACCGGATATACACCGTTTTTATGGTGTACGGCGCAGAGGCAGTTTTGCCCTGTGACATAATTCATGACTCACCTCGAGTGCGCATGTACGAAGAAAGAGAAGCCGAACTCGATTGACAGGACAGTTCGGACACCTTGGAGGAAGAGCGCGACATAGCCAAAGCCCGTTCCGCATTTTACCAGCAACAGGCTCGCAGATACCAAAGCAGAGAAGTACGGGCCAAAACTTATAACATTGGCGAACTAGTTCTACGACTGCCGGATAAGAAAAAGAACAAGCTCGAGCCCAAATGGGAAGGTCCCTTCATTATCGACCAAGTTCTGACCGGTGGAGCGTACCGACTGCGGGATGCATCGACTAGTCGACTCGAGCCGAACCCATGGAACGCAGCCAGGCTTCGAAGATTCTACGCCTAGCACCAGACTCTATGTTAGTCCCCTCCCTTTGTCCATTTTCTTCATATGCATCATCTGTCTTGTTTCCTTTCTTTCTTTTATTTCTCTAGGCCTTCAAGGGTCACCTTGTGCCTGACTCATACATTACAGATGCGCTAGCCGCACTCTTCATACCTGGGGGCTTCTTTCACAGAAGCTTAAATTATTTACCTGGGCCTCACGCCCAACACATGTGTTATACTTCCGCATGTACCTTTTTTCACCATTATATGCATCGATATGACTTAAGTTTTAGCCAAGCTGGGTTGCCTGGCTCTTGTATTTATGCCCTACGTTCCCGTTAATTCGGCTAGGGCATAAGGGGAGCACCTCTGCGATTGTTACTGCCGGGTCAGCCGGACATGTACCTCAGACTGGGTGAAGCCGAAAGCTAGCGTTCTTAAGGGAATATTCGGTCGGTGAACAAAAGATGACTTTTATTATCCATATCTGCCCCCAGATGCTTTTTCTGCGCTTCTTGTCGCAGTCTGGACATGCACTTTAGGGCATGCTTACCCAGGGAAAGGAACCCTTAACGGAACAATTCTCCGTGGAAGATGTTTCTTACTACCCATGTAATATAACATAACTAGTTGGGCACTTGTCTGATAAAGCACTAATGACCCCTATGCCTAGTCTCCATGCATGCCCCGGTTCTTACATAACCGAGAGGGTATTCAGTACACTCCAGACTGTCGGGTCCCGAGGTTGAAGCGAAGAGGTCCGCCACGACAAACGATCTACAATCCGGCTAGAAGGCATTATACATGTCACTTTAAAATTACATAGTCAATTTGACTGGTTGAATTCCTCTTCAATACCATCCAATAGGTTGTCTAGTCTACAGTCCTATTGGGAATACTTTGCGGCCAATTCTACTTGGCCGTACACTAAGCTCACACGGATCTCCTTCCCATCGGGCCCCATAGGTCCGACTTCGGCCATGTGGTTCGGGTCAGCTTTGTGTACCGTGTCTTCACCATTGCCCAGGCTTCCCTGGCGCCCTGATGGCAGGCCGATATCTTCCATAATCGGAAGCGCCGCCGCGCTCCCTTTAGCTTTTCTGCAAGCTCTCCAAGGCCTTTGGGTATGGAGACGGATGGCCACAAGGCCTGGGTGACGCCTTGCATCACCTGCCGAACTCGTTCGTGCAGCTGTGAGAGCTCGGGAAGAAGGTCACCCATTGAACCGGGCATTTCCTCGGTAGGAGGACCTGTTAGCATACCTACAGACATAACTCTGTCAGCCAGCTTCCTCGCCGAACTCTTTTTCAAAGTTCGTTCAAGCACTTACTAAATATGCCGCGTCGAAGCCGCCGATTTTCCTTAACAGAGTCCGACAGTTGGGCACGAACATCTTGTAGTTCCACGCCCAGCTTGGTGTTGGCATCTTGGAGATCATTTTTCTCCTGCCTCACCCTCGTAAGCACGTTCTCACCGGCCTTCAGCTGGCGTTGGAGCTGTTGCTTATCCGGATATACTCCAGTGGCATCTGCAATTTTATCGTCAGATCTGCATACACGCCGCATTCTATATGATACTTATCATTTGAAGGATATGTTACCAGAGGGGGTCTCTTTGGGCTCCCCTGCTGCGGCCAGTGCGACCTGAAGTTGGGCTTTGCACTCTTCCAGCTCCTGGGACAGTTGAGTATTCTTTTCTGTAAGAACCTGCATAACAAATGATCCTTAAATCAGTTATCCTAACTGTTTCAAGTCTCAGGGGCTACTGATATATATAATCACCAAATTTTCTCACCCGTATGTCTTTTACATACTGCTTCATGGCTCTGGCTAGACCATTTTGAGCGGCACAGAGGTGCGCATCTCCCGAGTTGAAGGCATCCAATGCCTCTTGGGAGAAACAAGCGTCACGAAGAACAGTCCGGCGACGCCTGTGGTTCATGGCACTTTCCACCTCGGAATGGGTGGCGGACAGTTTATCCGCATCCTCTGTCGGAGGAGAACCCGGCGCACGCCTCGTATTCGTTCCCGCCTCCGAATCCGGCCTTGGAGCCTGGCTTGTGGAGGCGCGATTGGTAGCCTCTTCGGGTATAGTCCGGTGAGCGCTCTTTTTCCTGAATAGAAGGCATGAGCGTTAATATGCCTCTGAGAATAATGTCTTGCAATAAAGACGGCGCACCGTACCGCTGCGTCAGTGTCTCAATCCGGACTGCGGGTCTTTTCAGCCTGCCTGGCCTCGCGGCCCCTTGTTGGCCAGTCGCCGCAGGCTCGGCCTTGTGCCTCGAGGACCTCCCCTGCAAAACACGGATGTTATACGGCGATCAAAAACACGCAAGGACGGATCCCTTTTTGAATTGCTGGGACTTCGGTCTGAGTCACCTGTGAGGCTGGAACTAGCCCAGGGTAATCGGCCGTAATGGCCACCAAAGCATTATCATTGCTCGATTGGTAAAATACCCTATCAATCAGCTCCACCGATATGTCCGGATCCTCTTGGGAGGCCGGGTCGAGGGACCGTCCAGGGTCCTCGGGTTGTGGAGGGGGGTTGTTTATCCCCCTTATAGCCTGGCGCACCTGCGTAGAAATCGCTAGACTGAGTACTTAACTGCGGAAATATGAAACAGATGGGCGAGAAAAAGTCTCCGCTTACCCAGCTCGGAGGATTGTACATAGAAAATCCGCCATGCCGGTTGACACGAAGGAATTCCTCCTCTTCTCCCTTGTACGAGGTGGATAAGATCTTTATTAGATCAACAACCGATCCCGGCCCTTTATGGCCATAGCGGGTGGCGTCATCCTCTCCGTTGAAATCCCACATGGGGTGGCCTCTATACTGAAGCGGCTGCACCCCCCGCATGATACATATGGCCATGACCTCGATCATGGTCAATCCGAATCGAGCTAAAAAACTTATCGGTCTCATCAGGTAAAGAACGTCCCTATCGTCTTCCTCCAGGGAGCTCCGTGGACGCCAGCTCCGGCGCTTCTTCAAAGGGGCGTTGTCGAACTCAGGAAGGCCGATCCGAATAGGATCCGGGAGGGGGACGTCTTCTATATAAAACCATTCTGAAGGCCGGTCTTCGGATGTCTTCTTTGGGGTTCCGGACAGGTATCCGGTCCCGGCAATACGCCACACTTCGGTTCCGCCCACTTGATATATTGACCCCTTCTGAGAATGGGGCACAAGGCGGAATAGCTTCTTCCACAGAGCAAAATGAGCCTCAGAGCCCAAGAACAACTCGCAAAGGGCTACGAATCCCGCGATATGCAGCATGGAGGCAGGCGTAAGATTGTGCAACTGGAGGCCGTAGAACTCCAGGAGCCCCCGGAGAAACGGATGAATTGGGAATCCAAGCCCTCTTACCAAATAAGGGACAAGGCATACCCGCTCTCCCTTGGAGGGATTGGGAAGGCTCTCCGCTTGCTCTCCGCCATTATAGGTGGCGAGCCCGGCTCGAACCGGGACCATGTACGCTGGGGGAAGAAACCCCTTGGTCTGAAGCGTCACTAATTTGCTGTGCGGGACGGAACATCTCTCCCAATCTCCAGGCTTGGATCTGGGGGAGCGAGAGGAGGAGCTGCATCGACCGTCCATGATGGAATGGATCTCTGTTAGGTGCGCTCTGATGAAGGCTCGCCAAGGGAGGATGGTGTGATTTGGATCTGAATCATCATCTTTTTAATAGGCGGCTCATTCACACAACTAGGGGGGTAGATGTGAAAACACCCTGGCTCTTCACATTCGCTCGACATATGGAAAGTGGCCATTATTGGGCATGGAAACCAAGGAGTGCAACATTCACAAGAGAACAGAGACTATTTCGACAGGTACACAGAATTTGGAGAGGAACCCGCCTTGCAATGCCGAAGACAATACTGCGCGCCGGACTCATCGTCATTGAAGCATGGTTCAGGGGCTACTGAGGGAGTCCTGGATTAGGGGGTCTCCGGACAGCCGGACTATCTCCATTGCCGGACTGTTAGACTATGAAGATACAAGATTGAAGACTTCGTCTCGTGTCCGGATGGGAGTCTACTTGGCGTGGAAGGCAAGCTAGGCAATACGGATATGGATATCTCCTCCTTTGTAACCGACCTTGTGTAACCCTAACCCTCTGTGGTGTCTATATAAACCGAAGGGTTTTAGTCCGTAGGACAAAAACTATAACATACAATCATACCATAGGCTAGCTTCTAGGGTTAGGCCTCTCTGATCTCGTGGTAGATCTACTCTTGTACTGCCCATATCATCAATATCAATCAAGCAGGACGTAGGGTTTTACCTCCATCAAGAGGGCCTGAACCTGGGTAAAACATCGTGTCCCCTGCCTCCTGTTACCATCCGGCCTAGACGCACAGTTCAGGACCCCCTACCCGAGATCCGCCGGTTTTGACACCGATACCTTTCTTCATGGGTATATCTTCCGGAGGTGTTGGATGTTCCAGGCGTTCTGGACGGGTACCTCGTCCCGTGTCTCCAGGCGCGCGGCGCCAGGCCTGGAGACGTGGACGACCTTGAACAGGCCCACCCACATAGGCGAGAGCTTATGTAGCCCCTCCCTGGAGAGCACCCGCCTCAGGACGAGGTCACCCACCTCAAGAGTCCAGGAGCGGACGCTGCGACAGTGGTACTGCCGCAGCGCCTGCTGGTATCTTGCGGCCCGTAGTACAGCTACACGGCATCACTCCTCCCCCAGCACGAGGTCCATCCCCCGCATGGCATCCTGCTGCATCTCATCAAACGCCAGGACCCGTGCGGAGCGATGCTCGACCTCGTGAGGCAGGACTGCTTCTGCTCCACAGACGAGGAAGAACGGGGTTTCGCCCGTTGGCTTGGTGGCGGTGGTGCGGATCGACCACAGCACAGACTGGAGCTCGTTGTGCCAGCCCCTGCCGTAGGCCTCGAGCTTTTTCTTGAAGGTCCTGCTCTTGAGGCCCTTCAGGACCTCCACGTTGGCGCGTTCGGCCTGGCTATTGCTCTTGGGGTGTGCTACTGAGGCATAGTAGATCTACATTCCAAGGTTAGCACAATATGACTTGAAGAGATTACTAGTGAACTGCGAGCCGTTCTCGGTGATGATGCGGTTGGGGACCCCAAAACGGCCCACGAGGCCCTTGATGAACTTGACTGCAGAGCCATCTGGGATGGCGTGGAGGACTTCAACCTCCGGCCACTTAGTGAACTTGTCGATGGCGACGTAGAGGTATCGATAGCCACCAGGTGCCCGAGGGAACGGGCCCAGAATATCTAGCCCCCAGACCGCGAACGGCCATGAGAGTGGGATGGTCTGGAGGCCCTGAGCTGGATGATGGATCTTCTTGGCGTGGAATTGGCAGGCCTCGCAGGACATCACCAGCTCGGCCGCGTCTTCGAGCGCCCTAGGCCAGTAGAATCCACTTCGGAATGCCTTGCCGGTGAGGGTTCGCGACGACGAGTGGTGCCCATAGTCTCCGCCGTGTCTGTCAGCTATCAGCTCTTTCCCCTGTTCCCCGGAGATGCAACGCAGTGTAAAGTCATTTGGCCGCTTTCTGGATAACTCACCGTCCTGGATGCAGTATGCCGTGGCCTGACGAGCAACGCGCTCCGTGTCCTCCTCCTTCTCTGGCAGCACCCGTTGTATCAGGTATTCCTTGAATTCCTTGGTCTAGCATCCCTCCTGGGACTCGAGCGCCAGGAGTAGGAGTGCTCCAGAGGTCGGGCCGCAGGTTGGGGCTCCTGAGGCTCGCGGCTGTGGGAGTTCCACCCAAGGCTGAGTTTCTCTCGAAAGCGGTGGTGTTGTTGATGGCTTGAAGAGCTGCTCCTCGAAGACGCCAAGCTCCTGGGGCTGTCGCTTGGATGCTCTTCTGGTGATGTCGTCTGCTTCCTTGTTGGTGCCTCGGGGCACGTGCTGCAATTCCAGGCCCAGAAATTGCTTCTCCATCTAGCGCACCTCCATGAGGTATGCTTCCATGTGCTCGTCCTTTGGCTCGTATACCTTGTTGGAGAAGTTGACGAGGAGCTGTGAGTCGCCCCTGATGGTGAGACGCTTCACCCCCAGTGCCGCCGCAGCATTCAGGCCAGCAATGAGGCCCTCGTATTCTACAATGTTGTTGGAGACCTTCTCGCCCTGCTGGAAGAAGAGCCGCACTACGTAGTAGAGCTTGTCCTGAGTGGGCGAGATGAGTACTGCCCCAGCCCCCGCGCCCTGACGCGCGAAGGCACCATCAAAATACATGACCCAGCCGTCAGGTGCCTCGCTTCCCAGCGAGAGGGACCGGTCTTCGCCTTCTACAAACGCTGGGGCATCTGTCCACTCTGCCACGAAATAAGCGAGCGCGGCCCCCTTGATGACCCTGGTGGTACTGAACTCCAGTTGGAATGCTTGCAACTTGATGTTCCATTCAGCGACTCTTCCGGCAGAGTTGGGGCTCCCGAGAACTCTCTCCAATGGGTAAGCTAAGACGACCTTGATGGGGTGGCCTTGGAAGTAGTGCCGTAGCCTTCGCGAGGCGACTAGGACTGCATGTAGGAGCTTCTGAGGCAAGGGGTATCGCACTCATGCGTTCCTCAACACTGTGCTGACGAAGTATACCAGTTGCTCAGCGAGGGTTGGTGTGCTGACGAGGATTGCATCTTCTAGGAGCTGGGGAGTCTCCTGAGGGGGTTGAGCCCCCGATGCTTGGTCACTTGCCGAAGTCTTCGTGGGTTCGGGGACGTCGTCCTGCCGAGCCTGACCCTCTGCCGCTGCTACTTCGGCCCTTGCGGCGCCCTTCTGGTCATCCGTAGTCTCCCGAGGGGGCGTGGCATGGCGCGATGCGCCCTTGGCTTGGTGTTCTTCCCGAACCGCTACCAGGGCCGCGCAGGCTGAGTACGGGGTGGCAGCCAAGTAGATCACTAATGGCTCGCGAGGTCGTGGCGCCACCATTACTGGAGGGCTAGTCAGGTATCTCTTGAGGTCTTGAAAGCTTGGTCGGCCTCTGGGGTCCACTCGAACGGGCCCTTCTTTTTCATCAGCTTAAAGAAGGGTAGGGCGCGCTCTCCCAGCTTGGAGATGAAGCGCCCCAATGCTGTCACCCCACCAGCCAGCTTCTACATTTCCTTGAGGGTCTGTGGTGGACTCATGTCTTCAATGGCCTTCACCTTTTTTGGGTTGGCCTCGATCCCCCTATGGGACACCAGGAAACCCAGCAGCTTGCCGGAAGGGACGCCAAACATACATTTCTCGGATTGAGCCGCAAGTCCACCTGGGGAAGGCTTTCAAAGGTCTCCTCTAGGTCTTGGATCAAGGTCTCTGCCTCCGAGACTTCACCATGATGTCATCAATGTAGGCTTCTACATTTATCCCGAGCTGCCGCCCTAAGGCGATGTGCATGAGTCGCTGGAAGGTTGTGCCCGCGTTGCGTAGTCCGAACGGCATGCAGGTGTAGCAGTACACCCCACATGGGGTCAGGAAGGCCGTCTTCTCAACATCTTCTACCACCATCTTGATCTGGTGATATCCTGAGAACGCATTCAAGAAGCATAGCAAGTCGCACTCGGCGGTGGAGTCGACGATCTGGTCGATGCGCGGAAGCGGGAACGGATCTTGGGGGCAGGCCTTGTTGAGGTTGGTGAAGTCGACGCACATCCGCTCCTTCCCGCCTTTCTTGGGGACGACGACGGGGTTCGCCTGCCACTCGGGGTAACGAACCTCACGAATGACACCCGCAGACTCCAACTTGCGGGTTTCTTGGACGATGAAAGCTTGCTTCTCCGTGGACTGCCGCCTTGCGTTCTGCTTCACAGGGCGTATGTTGGGGCACACCTTCAGGTGGTGCTCTATTACCTCTCTTGGGACCCCTACCAGTCGATCGGGCTCCCAGGCAAACACTTCCTTGTTTGCATGCAAAAACTTCACTAGCACCTCCTCCTGAGCGGGCTCGAGGTTGGCGCCCATGGTAAAGGTTGCCCCTGAGGACTCGTCCTCCTCGACCAACACTTGCTTGGTTTCTGCCTTGGCCTGAGTGAAGAATTGCTTCCTCTTGGTTGGTACGGCTCCCTTGGCCTTGGAAGTATTCACGTCGTTGGTTTGTGTTGTCGCGGCGGCCTTGAGGGTGAGGTTGAGCACCGCCAAGGCCTCCTTGGCGTCCCCCTTGATGGTGAGGAGACCCTGGCTCCCCGGCATCTTCATGAGATTGTAAGCAGGATGGGTTGCTGCCATGGACTGGGCCAAAGCTGGGTACCCGAGGATGGTGTTGTATGGGAGGCCAATGTGGGCAATGTCGAAGTCGATGAGCTCAGTGCGGTAGTTGTCGCGCGTGCCGAAGGTCAGGGGAGGCAGATCTGCCCCAGGGAACAGGCGGGGCCCCCGCCAACTCCCGAGAAGGGCTTGCTGGGGCGGAGTCGCTCGAAGGATACATGAAGGAGGCTGAAGGCCTCGACAGAGAGCACACTGAGGCCGGCGCCGCCGTCGACAAGCGTCTTGGTGATGGATACGTGGCAGACGATGGGTGTGCACAGCATCAGGAGCACACCCGAACCAACGGTGGAGGTGGGATGGTCCTCCGAGTAGAAGGTGAGGTTGGCCTCAGGTGCGGCCCAGCCGGGCGGAGCCCCGGGCGCTTGGAAGCGACGCCAATATGGCGAAGGTACGGCTTGACGTGCCAATCTGAGGGTGGTGCTTGCGAACCGCCGAGAAGAGCTGCGACAACGGGGGCCGCCGCTTCCCCAAAGCGAGTGATGAAGAGGCTGCGCAGCTCCTCCCAGGTGGCTATAGAAGACTCCGGCAAGTGGAGGAGCCAGGCGCGCAGCGCGCCCACGAGGGCCATAGGGAACCAGTTGGCCATGATCTTGTCGTCGCCCCCGGCTTTCAGGACGGCCTCCTCATATGCTAGCAGGAAAGCCGACGGGTCCGCCGCACCGTCGTAGCGCGGCGGCGTCTCCGGCTTGAACTTGGGTGGCCACTGCACCTGCTGCAAGGCGGGGGCAAGGGCTCGGAGCCCCCAAGCGCCACCGTGGGCACCAGTAGATCCAGCTGGAGGGGCGTCCGCCATGGGGAGCGGGCGTGGAGATGGGGCAGCGCGAGCCAACGGAAGGTAGACCCCGGCGCACCCCTACCTGTTGCGCCAAATGTCAGATCATGGGTTCCGGCAAAACCCTTAAGGTTCAAACAATGGGGTGTGTGCGAAGATCTCCCCCCCCCATCGATCCGCGTCCTAACTTACCCTAGATTTCACGAACTGACTCGACGAACTCGCAACACAAAGGACACAAGATTTATACTGGTTCGGGCCACCGTTGTGGTGTAATACCCTACTCCAATGTGGTGGTGGATTGCCTCTTGGGCTGAGGACGAACAGTACAAGGGGAAGAGTAGCCTCCTGAGGTTGAGGTGTTCTTGTGCTTGGTGTACTTGTGTGGTTGAGGATGAACTTGATGATCTCTCCTGCTTATGGTGGTGGCTAGTTCTATTTATAGAGGCCCTGATCCTCTCCCCAAATATTGAGCGGGAAGGGAGGCAACAATGGCCAATTTGAAAGGGGACAGCTAGTACAAGCTATCCTGACAAAAGGTGGTCTTCGCCTACCAAAGGTTCTGGTGGTGACGCCGTCCTGGGCTCCATGGTGACCTCCGTCTTGTCGTCCTTCTGGCCTTGGTCTCGTTGCACCAATATTGAAACCTTTGCTTGATGCCTCGGTACTCCATGCCTGCGCTTGCCCCCTTAGCACTAAAGAGGAAACAAGGACGCCGTGCCCGCTGGCGCCCGCCTTGTCTCGATCGTCATAGCTTACGTCACGAGAACCTCGCGAGGTTTGCCCTACCTTGAACACTCCGCCCCTCGTGAGCCGGCATGGCGAGGCCGCTCCTGAGGAGGTCTTGTGTCATCTGCCCCATGAGGCTTGGCCCCTCACAAGGGTCTTGATTCCTTGTTGATGAAGATGGGTCGTACGGGCCTGCTAGCAAAGCCACGCCGTGGGCCATAGGCAGGCAAGTCTGGGGACCCCCGTTCCCAGAACGCCGACAAAGACAATGCCTTTATTAACCATAAAGTGATACTTCTCCCAATTCAAGACAAGATTTTTTTTGTTCACATCTCCGGAAAACTCGATCAAGATTGCTTAAACAATCATCAAAAGACTTCCCATAAACGTAGAAGTCATCCATAAAAACCTCAACAATCTTTTGACAAAAGTCAGAGAATATAGCATTCATACATCTTTGAAAAGTAGAAAGTGCATTACATAAACTGAAAGGAATACTTCTATAAGCATAGGTTCCAAAGGGAAAAGTAAAAGTGGTCTTTTCTTGATCAGGTTGAGAAACAGTTATTTGTGAAAAACTAGAATATCCACCAAGGAAGCAAAAGTGTGTGTGCTTAGACAGTCTTTCAAGCATTTGATCAATAAAAGGCAGAGGATAATGATCTTTCCTAGTTGCTTTGGTTAATCTTCTAAAATCAATTACCATTCTATAGCATGTAACAATCTTTGTGGAATAAGTTCATTCTTATCATTAGGAACAACAGTTATACCTCCTTTCTTAGGGACACAATGAACGGGACTTACCCATCTACTATCAGCTATAGGATAGATTATACCTGCTTCCAGAAGTTTTAATATTTCCGTTCTTACCACTTTTTTCATCTTCGGATTTAACCGACGTTGATGATCAACAACGGGTTTAGCATCAGGTTCCATATTAATTTTGTGCTGACATAGAGTGGGACTAATGCCCTATAAATAATCAAGAGTATATCCAATAACAGCCCGGTACTTCCTTAGAACTTTCAATAATCTTTCTTCTTCATGTTCTGAAAGGTTAGCACAATTAATAACAGGATATATCTTCTTTTCATCAAGATAAGCATATTTCAAAGTGTATGACAATTGTTTTAATTAGAACACAGAATCACCTTTAGGTGGAGGAGGACCTCCTAGAGTTTCAATAGGCAAATTGTGTTTAAGAAGAGGATGTTGTTCAAAGAAAATCTTATCTATTTCATTTCTTGCATGCATATATAAATCATTTTAATGGTCTAGCAAATATTGTTCTAAATGATCAGTAGGAGACACAACAATAGAAGCAAGACCAATTAATTCATCTTGACTAGGCAATTCTTTTTCATGAAGCTTTCTACTAAAATTGGAAAAATTAAACTAATGAGACTCATCAACAAAACTGACACCGACAGTTTGTTTCTTACAATCTATTCTAGCATTAACAATGTTCAAGAAAGGTCTACCAAAGATAACGGGATAGAAGTTATCTTGTGGGGAACCAAGAATAAGAAAATCAGTAGGATATTTTATTTTCCCACACAAGACTTCAACATCTGTAACAATCCCAATTGGTGATATAGTGTCTCTATTAGCATGTTTAATAGTAACATCTATGTCTTCTATCTCTGCAGGTGCTATGTCATTCATAATTTCTTGATATAAAGTGTAAGGAATAGCACTCACACTAGCACCTATGTCACATAAACCATGATAACAATGATCTCCTATTTTAACTGAGACAACAGGCATGCCAGCAACAGGTCTATTGTTGGTGTCAAAACTGGCGGATCTCGGGTAGGGGGTCCCGAACTGTGCGTCTAAGGTCGATGGTAACAGGAGACAAGGGACACGGTGTTTACCCAGGTTCGGGCCCTCTCTATGGAGGTAATACCCTATGTCTTGCTTGTTTGATATTGATGAGTATGAGTATTACAAGAGTTGATCTACCTCGAGATCGTAGTGGCTAAACCCTAGAGGTCTAGCTTGTATGGCTATGATAATGGGTATCCTATCCGGACTAAGTCCTCTGGTTTATATAGACAACGGGAGGATCTAGGGTTACACAAGGTCGGTTACAGAGAAAGGAATCTGCATATCCGGTCATCAAGCTTGCCTTGCACAACAAGGAGAGTCCTATCCGGACACGGGTGCAGTCTTCGGTCTTCGTATCTTCACAGCCCATTAGTCTGGCCCATGGCTAACAGGCCGGACGCCCGAGGACCCCCTAGTCCAGGACTCCCTCAGTAGCCCCTGAACCAGGCTTCAATGACAAGGTATCCGGCGCATAGTGCTATCTTCGGCATTGCAAGACGGGTTCCTCCTTCCGAACTCCAAAATAATCTTTGGACGAATTGATCGTGTCCGGACCTGTAACACACACCACACACAACCGTAGAGAGAATATAATAATACACGAGTCCAATCTGCTGACAACTTTTACAATATGACATCACGTCCATCCGGTCATAATTTCGAACCGTTTTTGCCTGCCGCTCCACGTTTCGAGACGCGGTTGCCATTGGCACGCCTTGTCAAAGCAGATATCGTGTCCCCTTATTATGGGATCCACATCAATATGGGAGTGGGTATCCCAACAGTGCCGTTTATACAGCCCTTGGGAGCAGGCGAATTCTGAGGCGAGGGGGTGGCATTCAATATTCACTACCCTTATAAGGAGATAAGATTCTTCTCTCTTCCCCCACGCCTTCTTCCTGCCTTTCCATTCTTGAGCTCCAACGCCCAAGTTCCAACTCAAGAAAGCACTCAACCATGTCCAGATCCGGAGGTCAAGGCAAGTGGACGGCCTCCTCCGTCAAGGAGGAGGACATCGCTGAGCTTCGGGCGGCTGGGTACCTCGTGAAGGAAATAGCCAATAGTATTCCAGCCCAAGGACAAATCATTCCCATGCCGAAGCCCAACGAGAGGGTAGCGTTCCTTCCCCATTTCCTTCACGGGATAGGGTTTCCACTCCACCCTTTCGTCCGTGGGATAATGTTCTACTACAAGATAGACTTCCACAATTTATCCCCGAACTCCTTCCTCAATATCTCGGCGTTTATCGTCGTGTGCGAGGCCTTCCTCTGCATTCACCCCCACTTCGGGCTATGGCTCAAAACCTTTAACGTGAAGCCCAAGGTGGTGGATGGATAGCATGCAGAGTGCGGGGGCGCCATGGTGAGCAAGCTCACCGATGTCTCTTGGCCAAAAGGCACATTCGTGGAGTCTGTCAAGGAATGGCAGAAACAATGGTTCTACATCACCGAACCCCACGGCGCCACCTGGGCTGCGGCTGCCGCATTCAACTCTGGCGCTCCTGTGCGACTTACCTCCTGGGTCGAGAAGAGCCCGAACTGGTGTTCGTCAGACGAGCTGATTGCGCTGCAAACGCGCAATCAAAGCATGATTGATAGGGACATCAAGCTCATTGACATAATTCAAGTGATGCTGGTGCACCGGATCCTCCCCTGCCAGAGCGGAAGCCATCCTCTATGGGGTTTCGACCCGAAAAAGCACCACACCTTGGAAAGCCTCTTCGAAACAGCTCACGAAGATGCCTGGAAGTTGCTTTTCAAGGGCAACGAGATATCGCCGGCCACAGATCCGGTGTCTGGCTCCCTTGCCTGAAGAACCAGTCATCTCGCGCTTAGCGAAGATGCTGGAGCCGGCACCTTATAAGGCACCAGAAAAGAAGGCCACAGGAAAGGCCAAGGGGGTCCGGAGCGGCCCCTGTCGCAAGGGCACTTCAGACGTGATGTCCGAGGACAAGACCCGTTCCCCTGCCGCCGAAGACAACGAGGATGAGGAGGAGGAGAAAAATGACTCTTCCTCTGATGGGGGGAGGAAGAAGAGGGTGGCCTCCACAACTCTGGAGGCGGAGGCGCCCAAGAAGGGGAAGGGCTCCGAAGCGGATAACTCTACATGGGATGTCGACAACAGTCCAGAGAGATGTCCCCGTGCTAAGCCTCGGGCCGCATCGTAAGTACTAAGACTTGCATCCACCCATAAAGTTTCTCCTCCACACTGCATTGAGATGATTGGTTACGTTTACTGTAGTCCGGCCCACAACAGCTCCCCGCGATCCTCGTCAGGAGGCTCGCTGGATTCCAAGGCAATGGCCAGCGATTCACCGCCAGCCACTCACTCCCCCAAGGCCGAGGATGATGCGGAGGTGTTGTCCCGAAGGACTGTTCCAGGCGGGGGAGAGACTCAGGAGGCGCCCAAAGGCGAAATACCCATCGCCGGACACCAAGGAGAATCAATCCCCATGGTGACTGGTGGGGAGGGCCGTACTCACTTCCACCCTCAATCGGACTCAATTCCGGAGACCGAGGCTGCTCCGGAATCCGGCATGCTACCTCCTTCAAAAGAAGGGGGATGCATGTTCCCCCAGTGGCCCATGTCCAACCATGGGCACTGAATAATCTGCTGGAAGCGCTGCGAGGCGCTTCCATTGTGGATGAGCACCGTATCCTTATGGGCACAGTAATTGAAAGGGTTCGATCCGCCAAGAGCGAACTAACCGAAGCCTGCAGCAGCCTGTTGACAGGTTTTGAGGTAAGCAGCGCAAAAAAGGAGAAAATCCCAATATAGACAGTAGCCCCTGAGACACAATCTCCTATTGCAGGAAACTAACTAAATCTGTCTGAAATGTATGCACAGGCATCGCTATTGGCCGCGGCCTCGCATACTGCCTAAATCTCTTGACTAAAGCAGAAACTGGCGGAGGCCGAGGAGGAGCTGGGCCAGGTGAAGAGGCAGCTCTAGGAAAGACAAGGTAAGTAATAGCCTATTATGGATTCGAAAAAAGAAAAGGGGAAATGATATGCAATGATCTGAATACCATGATGTGAACAGAGGCGACGACCGAAGTCGAGGCCCTAAAAGCGGCCCTGGTCGAAGCCGATGGGAGGGCTGTTAAGGAGCAGGCCGCCCGTAAGAGGCTCAAGGCCTGGGTCAACGAAGTCCAACAGGAGCTCCAGGATGCGGTGAAGAAGTGCGAGACCTTGGAGCACAATGCGTCGGCTCAAGAGGCCGAACTTGCCGAGGCTCGTAAGAGTGCGGAGGCGGCCCGGGTTGAAGCCCAGGGTGCCCACCAAGATATCCAGGAGTCCAGGAAGATCGCGGCTGGTAAGGCATTCAATATGCAAAGCAGGAGGGTGAAGAGGAAATTTCTTTTACTAACCCAGATTCGGAGTTCTCCAGAGGCCTTTGCTGATCTTCCACGCGGTGTGACCGACGCTGCGGAGTTCTTGCGAGTCGAAGAAGGGAGCTCCACGGAGAAGCTGTTCTGGTCACAATATTGCACGCCAGAACATCCGGTGCCGTTCAGCGATCAGCTGAAACAGCTGGTCGAGCTGCACAGGGTGGCTGAACTGGCCATGAAGGATATGATAGTCCGGCTGTTGCCAGCCACAGCTATTCCCAGCAGCTACTTCGGTCTCTTGAAGAAGCTGGTGGATGCCTGTCCTCGATTGGATGTCATCAAGCGATCCGTCTGCATCGAGAGCGCACATCTGGCCTTCAATTATTGCAAGGTCTGGTGGGCAAAGCTGGACGCTGTCAAACTAGCGACCGGGGGGCAGCCGGAGGGCAAGGAGCACCGCACACCTGAGTGATACTTCGGCGATGTCTTAGAGGGGTCCCTCATTGTTGTGGATCATTGTGGGAAGGACACCATCTTTGAATGAATGTGTTCGAGCTCCCTCTGCCTTGTATAATGAAACAAAATGTTTATGCAATATAATGCTTGTTATGTTTTTAAATTTTAACTTCATGTGCGGCCGTGTTGTATGAAATCTAAGGGTTAACTAGTCCTCGGCTTCTGCCCCCATGTAGGTAGTACGTGGGTGTTCGGGATGGAATCAAACAATCTTGATCCAATTAGATGGTCCTTGAAGGAGTTGTTTAGCGCAACGAACCAGGCAACCAGACTATGCGGCTGTAACGCCCTCACTTAGCCATAGGAGTGCGACAATAAAAACATGGGTGCAACCCCTAGTATCCGAACTAGAGTGCTATAAGCGTCTGATCGGGAAGTACCAATCCTTCGTGCAATGCGGAAGAAATCTCCAATGATTTGCAACCTCCGAACAGCTGACCGGCTCTCACCGCATCATGACAGTCAGTTTTCGGCTTTCTCTACTGAGGTGCTCCTTTGGATAAACCAAGGCACAATCGCAGTAGTTCTCCCTTTACTACCTTACCGATGTAGAGGAACATAAGGTAGCAAGCACAGGAGCCGGGCAACCCAACTATTGACCAAAGACATGATTCGGAGCCAATGCATATAATGCTAAATTCGGGGTGCCGAACTATACTTATAAAAAGTGTTCGGATTTTTGTTGCCATAGTGTGGGGTGCTGTGCAGCCACTGGCGAACATGAAACGTACCAAAGTGTACGGGTGCTACCTGATAGGGGTTATCCACGGGGGAGCTGAAAAAGAGAAAGAAGAAAGACAACAGAAAAGCTACAAAAAAGCTGGAGTCCTACAGCTCCAGCCGCAAATTGTTCTCATTGTAATTTAATTAGTACATCAAGGCGCATTGATACACGTAGTGCGATAAGCAATAGGCTATTTGACGTGCCGAAACCAAGGGAGAGCTGCATGTGGGTCCTGAAAAATAGGTAAAATTATCGTTAACAGAATCACCTAAAAGGTCCCCCATATGTCTGCGTTTCTCGCCATCTTGGTGTGTTTATCCTTCAAGAGGACCGATGACCGGGCCATCAGATGGTGCCTGTGGGATTGAGAGCTAAAAAGGAAGCAAGTAAAAATGAAAGTATATGTGTATCCGATGTCGGTTGAGCCGTACTACACACCATAAGCTAGCTATGCCTCTGTCGATGCCCATGGGATTTTGAGTGCGTAGTTATGTACGCGCGACACGAATGCAACCACTTGATCGAAACTGCGACGGAGGCCGGATTGCTAGTCGAGCTCCTGACGAGCCGAGCTCTCCTGCTGCAGAGTAGTTCGGACCCTCTTAAGAGCATCCGTGGGCTCGGTAGCTAAGTTAAGGTTCTGCTTGACAAGGCCGCTCTATACTTCTGCTGCTAAGGTAGCTGTGTGCTCTTCTGTACAGAGGGAGCGTTCCGTATTTTCGTTGACTGTTATGACGCCACGTGGACCGGGCATCTTGAGCTTGAGATAAGCATAGTGTGGTACGGCGTTGAATCGAGCGAACGCAGTCCGAGCAGAGTGTGATAGCCGCTGCGAAAGGGGACGATATCGAAGATTAACTCCTCGCTTTAGAAGTTGTCTGAAGATCCGAAGACAACTTCGAGTGTGATTGAGCCCGTACAGTGGGCCTCTACACCTGGTATGACTCCTTTGAAGGTAGTCCTGGTCAGCATGATCTAGGATGGGTTAATGCCCATTTTCCGTGATGTATCCTGATAGAGCAGGTTAAGGCTGCTACCTCCATCCATAAGGACGTGAGTTAGGTGAAACCCATCAATTATCGGGTCTAAGACTAGTGCGGCTGAGCCACCGTGCCGGATACTGGTCGGATGATCCTTGCAATCAAAAGTGATAGGGCATGACGACCATGGATTAAATTTTGGGGCGACTGGCTCTATCACGTAGACGTCCTTAAGCGTACGCTTGTGCTCCCTCTTGGGGATGTAGGTAGCATATATCATGTTCACCATTTTGACCTGAGGGGGAAACTTCTTCCGTCCCCCTGTGTTTGGTTGCTGGGGCTCTTCATCATCGTCCTTGCTTTGCGATCCCTTTTCCCTATTCTCGGCGTTTAATTTGCCCGCCTGTTTAAAAACCCAGCAATCCCTATTTGTATGCTTGGGTGGCTTGTCTGGGGTGCCATGAATCTGGCACGGACGATCGAGTATGCGGTCTAAGATGGATGGGCCTGAATTGTTCTTTTGGAATGGATTCATCCGCTGACCGGACTTAGGGCCCCTGAATCCAGCATTGACTGTCGTTTCCTCGGTGTTATTACTGTTGTTTCGACGCTTGTATCTGTTGCATCGTGAATTGTCTTTCTAGTTTTAGCTTCAGTGGTGCCGGTGTCACTTGTGTTGTTTTTGCTATGGGCCAACCAACTGTCCCCGCTCGCACAAAAGCGGGTCATGAGTGCCATGAGGGCTTCCATGGATTTTGGATTTTCTTGGCCGAGGTGGCGAGCGAGCCATTCGTCGCGGATGTTGTGATTGAAGGCTGCTAGTGCTTCTGCATCCAGACAATCGATGATTTGGTTCTTTTTAGTTAAGAACATAGTCCAGAATTTCCCGGCGGACTCTCCGGGTTGTTGAACTAAATGGATTAAGTCATCGGCATCCGGAGGTCGAACATATGTACCTTGGAAGTTATCTAGGAAGGCCTCTTCCAAGTCCTCCCAGCTGGCAATAGAATTTGCAGACAGACTGTTGAGCTAGTGCCGAGTTGGCCCCTTGATTTTTAAAGGGAGGTATTTGATGGCATGGAGGTCATCGCCGCGTGCCATATGAATGTGGAGAATGAAGTCTTCGATCCACACCGCGGGGTCCGTGGTTCCATCGTATGATTCTATATTCACGGGTTTGAACCCTTCTGGGAATTCATGATCCAGGACCTCATAAGTGAAGCAATGAGGGTGTGCGGCGCCTCTATATCGGGCCGTATCGCGACATAGCTCTGATGGAGTCCGTTTGCGGTTTTCGGCCCACGCATGACTAAGTTTGTCACGTACGAATATGTGGCCGTTGTCGCGTGTCGAGGCACGGCCTCGCGATCCGTAGATCGATCTAGTATGTCCTTTATTGTTCAAGTTTTGCCGGAGGTCATATGTATGACCATGGCCTAATTTACCTCTGCCTGTGCGCTGAGGCGGGGTTGGCTGGTGTTCGGCGTGAGTTGCCATTTTGTCTCGACCACGTGGTGGTCGGTCAGCCGAATTGTACGATGGAGGTATGTAGTTCGGTGCTTCCTCGTCAAACTGAGGTAGCAATTTGCGCTTTGGCTAGCTTTTGGTTGGGCTCTTGAGGCCGTACTCTTCGTCTGCTAGGACATCCGTCCATTTATCATTGAGCAAATCTTGGTCAGCTTGAAGCTCCTGCTGCTTCTTTTCAGGCTCCTTGCCATGGCAATGAGCTGGCGCTTGAAGCGCTCCTGCTCAAGAGGTTCCTGAGGCACGATGAAATCCTCGGTGCCTAGGCTCACCTCGTCCTAGGAGAGCGGAAGGTAATTATCGTCCTCCAAATCTTCGTGCGTGGCCTGTTTGCTGCGGCTAACCTTCCCACCTTCCTGTTTGTCTTGTTCATTAGCTGTATCGACGAGGTCTTTGTTGTCTTCGGCACCTTCTGGAGTGTTACCTTCTCCTGTGCCGGTACAGTTGTCTTTACTGCGGCGTGACTTAGAGCAGCATCGCTGACGCCGGCGTTTGGATTGTATTTCGGAAGGTTTATCCTCAGCTGGTTCTTCCTTGTCATCGCCGTTGCTTTCTTTTGATGCATCCACCATGTATACATCATAAGAGGAAGTGGCCGTCCAGCATCCGGTGAACAGCGGGTTCTGGGCCTCTTCTTCTCCGGCATCGTCATCCATGTCGTCGATGTCCTCGGAGTCGTAGTCAAGTTCGTCGGTCAGATCCTTGACCGTAGCTATGAAGTGGGTGGCGGGTGGGAAGCAAAATTCTCCATCGTCAGCCCCTAGTTCGCGACGGATATAGTTCGGTTGTGAGTCATCTGTCAAGGACAAGATTTTTAACAAGTTTAGCACATCACCCAAAGGCGAGTGCCGGAAGATGTCTGCGGCGCTGAATTCGAGGATCGATGAACGATCAAGCTCGGCGTTCGCAGTCTCACGTGGTTCGGAACTTGCGGTCGGAGACGAGTCCAGAGTTCCGCTGACAGAGATGTCGTGAGAGGTTAAGTCTATATGCGGCTCCAATTCCATGGAATCTGTGGCCTCCGTAGTGGGTTTGATACTCCCGTCCTTGGATGGCGCGGCTTGCTCCGGATCTAGGGCCAGAGCGGTTACAGGAGCAATCTCCTAGATGCGGCCAGGTGACAGGTTTAGGTCATGATCATCGGGGGGACCGGGGGCGACTAGCGCGGTCTCGAATCCGGCGAAGATCATGTCTCCACGGATGTCCGCAACGTAGTTCAAGCTCCCAAATCTGACCTGATGGCCGAGGGCGTAGCTTTCGATCTGCTCCAGATGGCCAAATGCTACCTCTTGAGCACTGCGTTGGTTTTTCCCCGAAGAGGAAGGGATGATGCAGCAAAGTAGCATAAGTATTTCCCTCAGTTTTTGGGAACCAAGGTATCAATCCAGTAGGAGGCTACCCGCGAGTCCCTCGTACCTGCACAAAACAAATAAATCCTCGCAACCAACGCGATAAGGGGTTGTCAATCCCTACACGACCACTTACGAGAGTGAGATCTGATAGATATGATGAGATAATATTTTTGGTATTTTTATGATAAAGATGCAAAGTAAAATAAAAGCAAAGTAAAAAAGCAAAGGAAATAACTAAGTATTGGAAGATTAATATGATGAAGATAGACCCGGGGGCCATAGGTTTCACTAGTGTCTTCTCTCGAGAGCATAAGTATTCTACGGTGGGTGAACGAATTACTGTTGAGCAATTGACAGAATTGAGCATAGTTATGAGAATATCTAGGTATGATCATGTATATAGGCATCACGTCTGAGACAAGTAGACCGACTCCTGCCTGCATCTACTACTATTACTCCACTCATCGACTGCTATCCAGCATGCATCTAGAGTATTAAGTTATGAAAACAGAGTAACGCCTTAAGCAAGATGACATGATGTAGAGGGATAAACTCATGCAATATGATGAAAACCCCATCTTGTTATCCTCGATGGCAACAATACAATACGTGCCTTGCTTCCCCTACTGTTAGTGGGAAAGGACACCGCAAGATTGAACCCAAAGCTAAGCACTTCTCCCATTGCAAGAAAGATCAATCTAGTAGGCCAAACCAAACTGATAATTCGAAGAGACTTGCAAAGATAACCAATCATACATAAAAGATTTCAGAGAAGATTCAAATATTGTTTATAGATAGACTTGATCATAAACCCACAATTCATCGGTCTCAACAAACACACTGCAAAAAGAAGATTACATTGAATAGTTCTCCACAAGAGAGGGGGAGAACATTGTATTGAGATCCAAAAAGAGAGAAGAAGCCAACTAGCTAATAACTATGGACCCGTAGGTCTAAGGTGAACTACTCACACTTCATCAAAGGGGCTATGGTGATGATGTAGAAGCCCTCCGTGATCGATGCCCCCTCTGGCGGAGCTCCAGAACAGGCCCCAAGATGGGATCTCATGGATACAGAAAGTTGCGGCGGTCGAATTAGGGTTCTGGCTCCGTATCTGATCGTTTGGGGGTACGTAGGTATATATAGGAGGAAGGAGTACGTCGGTGG
Source organism: Triticum urartu (assembly GCF_003073215.2). Lineage (NCBI taxonomy): Eukaryota > Viridiplantae > Streptophyta > Magnoliopsida > Poales > Poaceae > Triticum > Triticum urartu. The sequence goes on from NC_053023.1 coordinate 343,424,974, forward strand.
AGCAAGAGGGGGCCCACGAGGGTGGAGGGCGCGCTTGGGGGGGTAGGCGTGCCCCCTACCTCGTGGCCTCCTCCCTTATGTCTTGACATAGGGTCCAAGTCTCCTGGATCATATTTGGAGAGAAAATCACGTTCCCGAAGGTTCCATTCCGTTTGGACTCCTTTTGATATTCCTTTTCTTCGAAACCCTAAAATAGGCAAAAAAACAACAATTTTGGGCTGGGCCTCTGGTTAGTAGGTTAGTCCCAAAAATAATATAAAAGTGGATAATAAAGCCCAATAATGTCCAAAATAGTAGATAATAAAGCATGGAGCAATCAAAAATTATAGATAGTTGGAGACGTACCAAGCATCCCCAAGCTTACACTACAAAAAAATACACTTCCGTGATGATACGTGTTTGTCACAGTAGGTCGCTTTTTTTGTCATGCATGTACATCAATGACAAATTTATGACAGAATCAAGATAGTCATACCTATGCTGTCGTAGTAGTGTTCCATGACATTACCAAAATTATCATCACGGAAGTGTCCACTTCCATGATAATAAATCACGCGTCACAGAAGTGCTTTCGTCAAGGGTGACCGACACGTGGCATCCACCGTAACGGAACGTCGTTAAGCTATCGGGTCGGGTTTTGGATCCAATAACCCGTTAACAGCCCCGACCAATGGGAAATTTCCACGTGTAAAATTCTTATTGGCTGGACGAAACACGTGTCAGCTCGTCACTGGGTCAGATAGGCGCCTATGATACGTCGACATGTGGCACGGCCCAACAGAGGCCCATTCCTGCGAAAAGGCCGGCCCATTTGACTTGGTCAAAAGGTGGCGGGCCGGCCCATGGAAAGCCTATTAACGGCTTGTTCACATATAGCGCATTTACAGCACGCTAACCCAAGGCCCGTTACGCCCTATCCGAATTAGGCCCAATAGCGTCATATGGGCCATCCAATATGATTCCAGCCTGTTTTCACTTTTGGCCCATGTATGGCCCATGACGTCTTTCGGCCCATATGAGGCCCTATGTAACTCTTGGCATATTAACGGCCCGTGGTGAAACTGGCCCGTAATGAAAAGTGTATCACTTTACACCCATTAACGGCCCGTGGTGAAACTGGCCCGTAATGAACAGTGTATCACTTTATGCCCATTAACGGCCCGTTATTTCGTTGGGCCGTTTCCAGCCCATGTTATCTTTCGGCCTTCTCAGAGCCCATTTATTCTTGGGCTCATTCTAGCATTCGTTTACTTACGGCCCATTACTGTCATTTTCTGCTTGTGGGCCAAATTCAGCCCGTGGTTACAGTCGGCCCGTTTGTGGTCCCTTAATCCATTGGGCCATTTTCATAGCGTCATCAAATACGGCCTATTAACGATGGCCCGTTACGGTCGGCCCATGAACGGACGATTCCAACTCTAGTTCGTTTACGGCCATAATGCGGCCTGTAATTGGCCCATGTTTGGCCAATCGATCATACGGCCCATAGAAGGCCCATTGTTTCTACGGCCCGTAGAAGGCCTACTGTTTCTACGGCCCGTAGAAGGCCCACTGTTTCTATGGCCCGTAGGAGGCCTAGTGTCACTATAGTAAATATTAGCCCATGGTTATTGTGGCCTAGTTTTAAAAAATAGGTTATTGCAACCACTAGTTAACCACGGAAAAAGAACTGCGATGACTACAAGCAAACAAATAAACAAGACAACAAGGAAATGAATAAGCAAGCAACTAATGCTAGGCTATCATGGCTATTACACATATTACATCCACTAGGCATCAAAGTTCGCCACCAGTGCAAATATAGGGAACAAAGCAGCATATCATATACACTGGCCGTCAAAATTGGCCACCAGTGCAAATAAACGCGGCAGCAAAACAAGAGCATAACTGAAACAACTTCAGAAGAGCTCAAGAAACGTTATCCTGGGTATCCACCATGCTGGCAATAAGCTTAGCAAGCTGATTAGCTTTGTCCTATTTGGCACTAAAATCCTCCAACGCTTGTTGTTGCACGAGAAAGTATGCATCTGAATGCTCCAGGGACTTCCGTAGTCCTTCCGCTTCTTGTCACAGCACAGCTGCTCGATGTCTTTCAGCTTGTAGTTGAGACTCAAGAAACCGAATCGATTTAGACAGTGAGTTTTGTCGGTGTTCTGGGAACGGGGATCCCCAGACTTGCCTGCCTGCGGCCTGCGGCGTGGCTCAAAGGGGGGCCCAGCACGGCCCATCTTCACCAACACAGACCCAAGACCCTCGCGAGGGGCCAAGCCTCGCGGGGTAGACGACGCGGAGCTTCCTCAGGCACGGCCTCATCAGGCTGGCTCGCGAGGAGGCAGAGAGAGCAAGGCGGGGTACCTCACGAGGTGCCCGTGACGCAAGCCATGACGACCAAAGGCGCCAGGATGGTGCCAGCCCGCGCAGCGTCCTCCTTTCCTCTTTGGTGCAAAGGGAGCAAGTGCAGCCGCGGAGTACCGAGGCATCAGGCAAAGGTTGCCATTTAGGTGCAACAAGACCAAGACCAGGAGGACTGCAAGACGGAGGTCATTGTGGAGCCCAAGACGGCGTCACCACCATAGCTTTGTGCAGGCGAAGACTACTTTTGTCAGGATAGCTGGTACTAGCTGTCCCCCTTCAAATTAGCCCGCCATTGTTGGCTCCCTTCCCGCTCAATATTTGGGAAGAGGACCAGGGCCTCTATAAATAGGACCAACCACCCATAGAACGAGAGAGGGACGAGGGAAGAGGAAAAAGACGAGAGAAGGAAAAGAGAAGGAAAGAGAGAGAGAGAGAGAGAAGGTGACTGAACTCCTCCCCGCAGTTCATCGCCCCAGCCAAGAGCAGACCCTCGCGAGGCTGTTCTTCCTTGTATTGTTCATCGTCGTCAGCCCAAGAGGCAATCCACCACACCACACACTGGAGTAGGGTATTACACCACAACGGTGGCCCGAACCAGTATAAACCCAGTGTCATTCGTGTTGCTCTTTCCCTAGCTTAGATCTTAGCGAAGCGGAGGGGTGCAACTAGGTAGGAGGCGAAATCTCCGCGCGCACCCTAGTGTTAGAACCTCAAGGGTCTGCCGGAACCCGAAATCCGAAATTTGGCGCACCAGGTAGGGGTGCGCCGGAATTTGTCTTCCACCGCCCCGTTCTCCTCCGACCATCGCGCCCATGTCTGACGCTCGTCGGGCCCGCACCGAGCGCCGGGCCGCTCTCGCTTCCCGCTTCGCCCAGACGGCTCCTGTCGGTGGGCGTCCTCGCCGTTCCCCTTCACCTGCCGTCAACGCCACCACAGGCCCGGCGGGGGACGATCAGCAAGCATCGTCTCAGCATCCGTTCATGCGGCAAGATGGCCGCACCGCTACTCCCTCGCTCACCCTAGCTGGTTCTTCATCGCGCGCGCTCCGCGCACCCATGGAGGCTCGAGCTGCATTCATCGCGGCAAACGAGCTCCTGCGCTACCGTCCCGTCGACGACGTCTACAAAGAATGGCTCGACCGCGTCGCCGAGCTCGTCCGCGCCGCAGGGGGCTCTCCTCCGCCGTCTGCTCCGCAGCACCGCACCCCGCCCCGCGCGGGCGACGAAGCTCCAGCGGCGCCCCGGCCGCCTCCTCCACAAGAAGGAGCGATGGCTCCAAGGCGCGTGGCCCCTGGGCGGAACCCGCTCCGTCAGGTGCCAGCGCGGCAAGAGCAGAGCTGCCAAGAAGTCCCTCGCCCGCAAGAAGCTGCCCGGGCGCTCCCTGCTCCAGCACGTCGCGACCATGCTCCTTCTCCCGCACGTCAAGACCCAGCTGCAGCGCGTGGGGACATGCAAGACCAAGCTCTCCGTCACCCAAGGCCTCCCGTGGCCACAGCAGGCTGCCGTGCCTTCACCACCGAGCTACGCAGCGTCGCGTGGCCCGGCAAGTTCAAGCCGGACCTGCCTCCTCGTTACGACGGCACGGCTGACCCTGCGGAGTTCCTCCAGCTCTACGAGCTGGGCATCGAAGCTGCCAACGGAGATGAGAAGGTCATGGCAAACTGGTTTCCCATGGCGCTCAAGGACGGGGCCCGCACCTGGCTCCTGAACCTGGCTCCAGGCACGATCTCCTCCTGGGACGAGATGCGCACCCGCTTCATCGCCAACTTCCAAGGTACTCGCGACCGACTACCCGCCGTGAGCGACATGTGCCGCATCAAGCAACAACCTGGGGAGACCCTACAGAACTACATCCAGCGCTTCAACAACGCACGCCTCAAGATTCCCAAGGTGACTGAGGAGGCCATCATCTCAGCCTTCTCCGACGGCGTGCGCGATGTCAAGATGAAGGAGGAGCTGGCGATGCATGAAGACCTGTGCACTTCCTTGGAGCTGTTCAACTTGGCGACCAAGTGCGCCACGGCTAAGGAAGGGTGTCTCTCCCTCCTCGAGCTGCCTGCCGTAGACCCAAAAGAGAAGAAGCCCAAGGCCAAGGACGTGAAGCGCAAGGGGGCTGCCGTGCTCGCGGCAGAACCAGACACCAAGCGGGGAAGAGATCAGCCTGAACCTTCCAAGGGCAGCCGGTACTTTGTGTACCACGACCTCCACGCCCACAACACCAACGAATGTCAAGAGCTCCGAGCCGTGCGAGAAGGAAGGATCGGCCGTCGCCCCGACCGCGGTGACTGTGGCTACGGTCGAGGAGGAGGAAGGAACGCAAGACGCTGGGAAGACCGTGGCCCACGCCAAGGGTGGCGCGATCAACCTCGCGAGGATCGCTGGCAAGACCCGCCTCGCGAGCGAGACTGGAGGGATCAGCCTCGCGAGGATCGACCGCATGGCAACGCAAGCCTCCCTCCGCTGCCGCCGCAGCCAAGGAGAAACGAGGACCGCCACCAAGACAAGGGGGCTGGGGGCTTCCAGGAGCCGCACGCAATCGCCTGCATCCTGGGCGGGGCTCAGGCTCCAGCCTCTCAACGCATCTTCAAGCAGTTCGCCCGTGAAGTGAATGCAGTCCTCCCCAGGCTTGAAGCCACGCACCCTCACAGGTGGTCAGCATGTGCCATCACGTTCATCTCAGCAGATCAGCTCTAGTGTGCGGCTACAGCCGGAGTCCTCCTGATGCTTTGTTCCCTAATCATCAGCAACGTGGTGGTCACCAGGACCCTCATCGATGGCGGGGCAGGGCTCAACGTCCTGTCCGTGGAAACATTCAACAATCTCCAAGTGCCCTACAGCCAGCTTCAGCCAACCAAGCCCTTCTCTGGAATCACCGACGGCTCCACGGTCCTGATTGGGCAGGTCCGCCTCCCTGTCACCTTCGGGGCACGCGACAACTACCGCACCAAGCTCATCGACTTCGACATCGCTCACATTCACCTACCGTACAACGCCATCCTTGGGTACCCGGCGCTGGCCAAGTTCATGGCCGTAACTCACCACGGCTACAACGTCCTCAAGATGCCAGGAAGTGGCAGAGTCATCATGGTGCCCTGTGAAGAGAAGGACGCGGTGTGTTCCCTGGAACGAGCCTTTCAGGCCGCGTCGCTGGAAGACCCGGATCGCGGAAGCAGGAGGCTTCCCGAGACCGCCCCCAAGAAGAAGAAGACATTGTCCGGCCCGGCCCCTCTGGACCCGTGCCTGCCTAGGGGGAACCTCCTTCCGTCGCATAGGAAAGCACGCCCGGCGCCCTACTCAGGAAGGGCTCGGGGGCTCTCCCCTGGAGGGCCACCGACCTGGCTAGGGTCACGAGGGAGGCGCTTGGGCACCAAATGGAGGCGTGCTTCGAAGCACGTTTCCCTCAAGAAGGAGTAAGGCAAGGAGAGCCAGACCCTCAGGAGTTCATCAGCAAGGCCATTCAGGAGCTATAGGAGTCAAGGGTCATGAAAGGCGGCTGCCGTCTACCAGCAGTGGCTCCCCATCCAGGCGAGGATGGTGGGCTGCGCGTCTGCATCGACATACCAGGGCTCAACCGAGTCGCCTCTCAGGAGCGCCTCTGGCCCTTGCGAGTGGGGCGCTGCGGAGGTCCACCCCACAGCTGCGTTCGCATGCCTTACGGCTTGCCGAACGCAGCTGTCATGTACCAGCGCCTCATGAGGGGCATCATGGAGGCACAAGAATCCAGGCGTTCCGCAGCCTTGGCGGAGATGGAGATTGCCCGCAGGGAGCCTCCAGCGCCTCCGGAGCCTCCTGAGGCCCCTGGGCCTGGGGGCTCGTGAGGATCGGCTTCCGCAGCCCACCGAGTCTGCTACACCAACACCCCTTCGTCCTCAACGTCATCAGATGACATCTTTCAAGTTTCACTTCCAGCTGGGAGCACCCCCCCCCAGGGCTGCATTATTCCCAAGCCGCGTGGGTCCGTCCCTGCGGCAGGTATCCCTTTTATTTCATGCTGTTAGCTTGCCTTGTTGGGGGCGCCCCTCGGGCTGCACGATCCCCAAGTCGCTCAGGCCAGACCCAGTGATGTCCGCCTTCCCAGCATCTATTTGAATGAATCCACTCCTTCGCGGCTAATGTGTTCGACCTAGCTGCCTGCTCAACTGATGCCAACTGACGGAACTGCTCTCAAACGGCACGACGCTTGCGCATGGGTCCATCCCTGCAACGCCGACAAACTTGAATGGCTGAGCTCTGGCCGCGGCAGCCCCGCATGGTGCCACCTCGTCAAGCCTTCAGTGCCTCGTACCCCTCGGAAGCAACCAATAGATGACTGTCAATTGTCATGGCAACCCCTCGTTTTTTCTATGATGGGTCTACAGGATCTCCTGAAGAAGCTGCGTCAGGCGAGGCCCTTGTGGTGTCTCCTTCGCTCTCATCCGCGTGAACCGCTTGCACGTTAAAGGGGGGTGCCTGAGCATCGCGACTCAGGGCTCCTACTGGCTCTCCAGCCCTCACCCTCTGGCCTTGTCCACGGTATCGCGACCTGGCATACCAGCGACGGCTGAGACTCGCTCGAGGGCCGGGACCCGAGGATGTAGAGCAAAAAGGGGAGCAAAGGCGAGAGGGGAGGGACATGCGAGGACCTCGCCGAGCAACCTCGCGCCTGCCGATGCACGGACCCGGCGACACGCCAGAGAGCGACCCCTGATTCTCGAGATAAGTCACCACCTGGAAGCACCAGCTACCGTGGCACCACCCCTGCACCTAATGCAATCCCGTGTTAACGACGCCGCTCTCCTTTCTCACCGAATGACGGCTGCTTGAGTGCCAAAGGGGACCTCCTGAGCATCACGACTCAGGGGCTCTTACCGGACTCCGGGTCGCTCACCTCCTGGCCTTGACCACGGCATCGCGACCTGGCATACCAGCGACGGCTGAAGCCGCCTTGGGACTTGGACCTGTCGGCGCAGAGCACCAAGCCCTCGTGAGGTTCGAAAGGGAGGACAGAGCTAAGACGGAATGAGCAACTCGCACAGTTCTACCACAAGGGTTGTATTAACAAAACAGGATCACAAGCACCTTACAAGCCCCCACGGGACGCGTCTTTGATTCCTCGCAGGGAACAGATCCTAAAGGGACACTATGTACGCGCGCCCCTACAGAAGACGCCATCATCAATAGTGGGCCATCAAGCACCGGCGCCAACCCCATCCAGATCAGAGTCGGCGGCGGCCTGACGAGCCTGCCCTGCTCCAGGAGCAGCGCCGGCTCGTGGGCTCGTAGCTGTCGTCGCTCGTCTCCGAAGTCACGAAGAGCTTGCCGGAGTCGCTGGAACCTCCAATGCCTCCACCGCCTGAGGAACCGCCAAGGGAGCGGTCGGCAGGCCCAGTCCTCGCCGCAGCAGGGTCCCGGCCACCCCTCTCGGGACAACACTCTAGCCGGCGCCCGTTCGCATCGAAGACCTTGAAGAACATCACCGAAGCACCGTCGTACTCCAAGTGGATCGCGAAGGCGCCTCTTGTCCTGCAAACCCGGGCGATTTCGCTCCAGCCTCGAGTCATGAAGACCTCGCCCGGGGCAACGACCGCGACCTCTGCCTCGGTCGCGAGGGTGCTGCAGCCAAAGCTCCAGGGGCTCCCCCTGCGGGACGATGGAGGCGAAGAAGGGAGGAAGGCGAATCCAAGACTGAGGAGGCATGGCGACGTGGAGCACGAGCTCTCGGGAGGAGCCCTCGGTGTGGACCCCAGGGGGGACGACCCACACCTTCGTGACCCGTCGGCGCCGACGGCGGCGCCGCCCGTGGCGATCAGCATCAGCTCCTTCAGGGCCCTCGATGTGGGCATACAAGGGAAGCGGGAACCCCGGCGGTGCCTGCTTGCACCAAGGCCTCGGCACCACCTGATGGGCCCCCTCGTCCGGGCCACGGGGGATGAGCCGTTTCTTCGGCAGGAGCAGGTCAGGTTCCTCTCGGGGAGCCTTTCCCTTCTGCCGTCGAGAACCGGCGGATCGGAGCCATCGCAGCAAGACGAAGCAAGGACTGAGAAGAAGGAGAAGCAAGGGGGGATGAACTGGAAGGGCGCACGCCGTTCCGTACTTATAGCCGGCGAAGGCCAACCGCTGACCTCCACGATCGCAGGTAATCATGCCTCACTTTGCATGCAGGGACTTGTCCAGTCCTTGCAATTGCCGAGGCGCCATGGGGAAGTGGAGACGCCCATGTCCAATCAACCGCCACGCGGCGCCCAAGACCGCAGGCTGTTAGGGCCCGCGGCGCTTCGCTCTTGCCCTTCCGCCTCCCTGCACGGCCAAGTCTGGGCGCGCCTTGGGCCCGGGGGCTACTGTCGGCGTTCTGGGAATGGGGGTCCCAAGACTTGCCTGCCTATGGCCTGCGGCGTGGCTCAAAGGGGGGCCCAGCATGGCCCATCTTCACCAACACAGACCCAAGACCCTCGCGTGGGGCCAAGCCTCGCGGGGCGGAAGATGTGGAGCTTCCTCAAGCACGGCCTCATCAGGCTGGCTCGCGAGGAGGCGGAGAGAGCAAGGCGGGGTACCTCACGAGGTGCCTGTGACGCAAGCCATGACGACTAAAGGCGCCAGGCGAGTGCCAGCCCGCGCAGCGTCCTCCTTTCCTCTTTGGTGCAAAGGGAGCAAGCGCAGCCGCGGAGTACCGAGGCATCAGGCAAAGTTGCCATTTCGGTGCAACAAGACCAAGACCAGGAGGACTGCAAGACGGAGGTCATTGTGGAGCCCAACATGGCGTCACCACCAGAGCTTTGTGCAGGCGAAGACTACTTTTGTCAGGATAGCTGGTACTAGCTGTCCCCCTTCAAATTAGCCCGCCATTGTTGGCTCCCTTCCCGCTCGATATTAGGGAAGAGGACCAGGGCCTCTATAAATAGGACCAACCAGCCACAGAACGAGAGAGGGACGAGGGAAGAGGAAAAAGACGAGAGAAGGAAAAGAGAAGGAAAGAGAGAGAGAGAGAAGGGTGACTGAACTCCTCCCCGCAGTTCATCGCCCCAGCCAAGAGCAGACCCTCGCGAGGTTGTTCTTCCTTGTATTGTTCATCATCATCAGCCCAAGAGGCAATCTACCACACCACACACTGGAGTAGGGTATTACACCACAACGGTGGCCCGAACTAGTATAAACCCTGTGTCATTCGTGTTGCTCTTTCCCTAGCTTAGATCTTAGTGAAGCGGAGGGGTGCAAGTAGGTAGGAGGTGAAATATCCGCGCGCACCCCAGTGTTCGAACCTCAAGGGTCTGCCGGAACCCGAAATCCGACAAGTTTGAATAGCTTGTGCAAGCGGTAGTGGCCAGTAACTCCAACACTAAACCAAGACAGGATGTGTCACTATCCTGAACCTTATCTGCATTACTTCCTTTACCGTTGCCTAATAAGGCACTCTTCCCCAATATTCTGTCAGCATTCTAAAAGAAGAAACAAGCAGACACATAACAAGTTTAGCATGTACTAGTATATGAAACTCATTTCGGTGAACCAGTTCATTAGTAAGGTGGACAGGATTAAACTACCAAGTCTTCTATTGCCAAGTACTAGTACACAATAAAAGCATCAAACAAACATATATTTATGTCGTATGGTAGCAATGGAATCTTAAATTAGAACAGTTGTTCTTCAGGTTTAGGCACTTGTTCTACATGAACAGAGTACAGTAAGACGCAAGAATATAATACTTAAAAATAGAAAATGAGCTCATAGACCTTACCACATTCTTAGTTAGGGACCAGAACAGAACAAGGCGTTCCCAGTCATCGTCCAGTAAATGTGTCTCAGGAGAATGTAAGGGAATTTGATGAGTTTCTTTGCCGATGAAGTACATTTTCTTCAGGTAATTCCGACACTGCCAACAAGCATTCTTGAAGATAGAAGAGGTATTAGCACAGGTTACCTCATCCTGAGTTTCCAAATCAGTCCTTCTCTATAGAGAAAAATGGGAAAATTTGTTGTATTATAACCATCATGGAGGTAGGATGTATGGGACGAAGCAAAGTAATTGCCATGAATAACATTACTTACACATAACTCCTGGACAAACACCTGCAACTGGCATTTTCCTTCATCTTCAGTATAATATTTCCAAGATGGGAAGATACGCACATATGATTTAACAACATCAAATGCGATAGATGCTAAACTACGACTAGCTGGTTGTGCTTCCTCCACAGGAATAGGCGTACTAACTGGTGGAGTTGGGGTTCGCCGTGATAGTACTGGACCTTTGGGCACTGGAGCTGCCTTACTAACTGCTCTTGTTTGGGAGCTCTGTGGTGGAGATGGTGCTGTGTCAACAGGAACTGGGTTACTGTCGGCTGGGGTTGGGGTTAGATTGGGTGAAACTGGTTCTCTGTCCATCGTAGTAGGGGTACAATCTGCGAGAGTTTGGGTTATGTGTGCTAGGGCTGGTTCTTGTGCATGTACAACCGGGGTGCTATCTCCACCAAGAGGTAGCACTGTTTTATTTGAAGACTGTGTTTTTAGTCCGCTAGATACTGGCATCATCCGCTCCAATTCAAATGGCTGATAAACAGGAAACATAGTTGAATGTACAGACATTGTCTGAGAGACAGATGCAATAGATAGTGTGGAAAAAAGAGGGCATGAAATAGTTGACATGTATATTGTTTAACTAAAACGGATAGCATGACATAATTTCACATATATGATGTCTATCTAAACTGGATAGCATAGCATAACATAATTCAAAGATATGATGAATAACTAAACAGGATCACATGACATAATTCACCTACATGTTATCTAAGTAATCAGGATCGCATCATTTAATTCACATATGTGATTTATATGCTAAACAGAGGGCATTCGATATGATGTCTGAACTAAGAACATGGTGTTGAATATTGTGTATATGATGTCTAAACTATGCAATGCAAGACACCGTATGCATGATATGAGCAGTATAACCGTGCCAAGTTAGAGCATACACCTCAGTGAGGGAATAAGACTGGTCATCTGTCTCTGAATCCATCTCTGAGGAGCTATCGGGACCCAACAAGAGATCTGCTTCGACAGGTAGCACTGTCTGCTCTCAAGGCCTTGTTTTCACTCCAGATTTTTCCATCTCCCACCCAAATGGCTGATTCACAGGAAGAGTAGTTTAATGTACAAACATTGTCGACAAATGGAAATGTAATGAAGAAAAGGATGGGCAAGAAATCATTCAAATATATGATGCCTGGTTAAACAGGATGGCATTGCACATTTCACATATATTATGGCTGGCTAAAAGACATGAGACTGCACAATTCCCATATATGATATAGAAACTAAACAGGTGGCATTACAGAACATGTCTAAACTAAGCAGATGACATATATGATGTCAAAAGTAGGCACTGCAAGGCAACATATGCATGATATGACTAACACCATCATGCCAAGGTAGAGCAAACACCTTGGGGGGTAAATAGGAGTGGTCAGCGGCGTCCGAATCCGCCTCCGAACAGATATCTTCCTCTGGATTACAATCTGGAGAGGGGTGGGGAGGGTTTGCCATTGAACCCACCATGGAGCGATGTCTGCATGACATTGTATTGCCGCGCAAAACTCTTCTCTTTTTCTCTACATGTTCAGCATGACTGTGTACAATATCTGACATGCATACAAAAAATATGGTGATATTATGTAAGCAGAGCATGCAGAAATTTAGAGTGATGGTAACAACCAGTGGATCGATGTTTTTCCGTCGAACCAAAATAGCCCTAATGGATCGACGTGAATGTATAGTAAGAAGTGATGCAAAAAGTGTACAACCTCTTTGCCGTAGCCGTGTTGACCTCGGCATCATTGGGTTGGTCGCTGAAGCAGTTGAGGCAGAGGTGGTTGTCGGAGGTGTGGAGGAAGATCTGAGGAATATGTAGACGGCGTCCAGGGCACTTCTATTGTGATGGATCATTCTGTCGTTGGAGCAGCTCCGGTGAGCCGTAAGACGTCAAGGGTGAAGCAGCACAAGACAAACATCGTCAATCTCAAGTGGGATTCTAATAGCATATCCAATAGATGATGTAAAATGGATGTAAAATTAACATCACCAAAACCCACCTGACTACAACAGATGAGGTAAAAATTGTTGACACTGAACATAACTGTCGAAACTGAAATTTACTGTGGAATCTGAATGCTACTGTTGAAACTGAACGCAATGGTAGCAGAGAGGCACTTGACATGTAGTTTAGGGAGGGCTTGCAGTTCATCTTCACCCTGCACCCCCCTGAGCCGCCAGCCACCACCGGCCGAACGGCCGGCCCCAGCGCCGCCTCGCCGCCCTGGAAAAACTCGCCACCGCTGCCCCGGCCAGCCCTCTAGGACCCCCGCCCCCCCACCGTGAACCCTAAGATAGATTGTGGGGTACCTCTCCGGCGAGCCCCCGTCCCCGCTGCGGGTGGTTCTTCCTTAACTCGGGCGAGCCCCCCCCCCCAACACATGAAAATCGACTGACCCAAAAGTCGATTCAGTCGACTGAAGTATGGCTTAATCGGAGCAGAGCAGCAGCATGAGCGAGGGGAGAGCAGCAGCAGCAGCTGGGCGAGCGAGCGATCGAGCGAGAGCCAGAGCAGCAGCAGTAGATCCGGCTGGTATGGACGCCGCCGCTGAAGGGGCCTCGCACTGGGGGAGAGCCACTGTGGAGATGTCGCCCGCGGCGCCGGCTTCAAGGTAGCCGCTCCATGGGGGTGCGGGATGGAGCACCGTCAGTGCCGGGAGGTCGAGTTAAGGAGAAGTTGCGATGTGATGAGTGTACAACCTCTTTGGTGGCGCCGAGTAGGCCTCGGCTTTGTCCGAGGAGTCGGTGAGGATGTGCGGTTCCGGTGGAGCAGCCGCGATAGACGAGGCGATCATCGGAGCAGCTCCTTGGAGGTGGAGGACGGGGCGGCTGAACCGGTGGGACGGCAAGATGGACAACGGATCCTCATCCGGGGAGGTGGACGAGGGACGTCGAGCTGTTGCGGTGGACGACGTCGTCGGGGAAGAGGCTCCGGCTAGGCAGTGGTGATGTGGCGGACGGAGGAGGGTGGGGTTTCACGGCTGGAGCGGAGAGGTTATGGCGGCCTGGGATTTCGAATGGCGAAAATGGGGCGATGGGAGGGGGTGAAGCTTGACTTAGGAACGCGCTTTTCCAAAATGTAGGGTGTGTTACAAAAGTACCCCCACCGATTTGAACTAGCGGCCCTTTCGGGTCAGGGTTTGAAGGGGGATTTCGCGTGTCAGGATTTGGCAGCTGGAGGGAGTTTTCACGTGCATTGTAATCTCGGGATAGCAAGGCGCGGGTTGTGAAGGCGCCAGTTTTGGGAGCACGATATCTGAATTTTCGGGATATAACAAGACGCGGGTTGAATTTTAGGGACAAGCCTAACGTGTAGTAATATTGTACTTGTACGTACCAAATCAATTCGCACTTCCCTCAACCAAAAAGAAAACGAAAAAAATAAAACTGTTCACACCACACAAAGAGAGCGTCTTGCCCCGTTTTACTATACAAATGCTATTCAAAGCTACTCCCTCCTTCCATCTATATAGGGCCTAATGCGTTTTTCGATGCTAACTTTGACCAAATATTAGAGCAATGATATATGACATGCAACTTACACAAAGCACACCGTTAAATTCGTCTGTGAAAGGTTCCTTCAATGATATAATTTTCACATTGTGCATATCATGTACTATTAATCTTGTCAATAGTGAAAGGCGGTCTTAAAAATCTCATTACGCCCTATATAGATGGAAGGAGGCAGTATGAATCCATGTTATGTCTGATTAAATTTTTTCGCTTGTTGTATAATGCATGTAACCTACTCATACCAACATTTTAGGGCATTCCAAATGTCCATACTATCGCTGCAATTCAAACTAACTTTGAATTTGTTTCTCTATTTCAATAAGAATCTACAATCATGATTGTTGCCAACTTCAACCATCATAGTTTCCTTGCTATCCGCCAGATATAAATCAGACAGCCTATAATGCAGGATGGCAGACACACCATCATCAACAACTCTGTTTTTTATAAGAGTAGAGATAAAATATATTACCACGTGTATCACCGTTATATATATTCACACATCCGTCGGTTTGAAACACTATGATAAATTCTTCAAATATCTAAATTCTCTTTTTATAATGAAGTATATATGATCTCTATTTGTCTTTTACACCCACACAAACCTCTTATCTTTGTAGCTAGTGCTAACTTTATCTTGTGCATGCACACGCCTACATCCCTCTCACCCTCCCTCAGCATTCTCTAGCTCCATCGCACAAATTCGTCTTTTCACTTTAGGTCGTTCACCCACGGTGTGTGTAGGCCCCCCAGCTCCTTCTTTACGGCACACATCGATCGATATGCCTCTCTAGCCAGGTGTGCCTAGCACAAACACAAGCTTCCCCTCTTCTCTTGTCACCATCCATGCCTCACTCCCACCACTCTTTTCATCGTTCTCGTACTCGCACACTCCTCCCCCTCGATATAGTATGCCTCTCGTACCACCTCCTACATGCATCCCTCTCTCTCTCTATCCTTCTCCTCGTGCCTCATTTGCTTCTAACACACACATGCATGTATACCAATCGATCTCCCAACATATACCTAGATCAACTTTAACTACCCCCCCATCGATCGACGTACCTCACAAGTTATGTCTCTCCTTTCTCTTACAAAGGGTGATTGATCTTCCTATGTAGTTACGTCTGCTTACCACACCCACATCGCCCCCCTCATCATTCGTGTATGCCTCCTGACCCGTCTCTCACACGCACGTGCACAGACAACAAGCAGCCATCTCCTCTCGTATTGATATTGCGGGCGTGCCCTCCGTGTGTCTAGCAAGCCTATCCCACCATTTGTTAGAAGCAACTCCACTACCACCACCTCCAACACTCTAGCTATGTCTCTCTCCCAACCTTATTCATCTCCTGCACATATGCATGGATGCCAATTGATCTCCCTTAATACATTAGGCAGATCGATTTCCTTAATACATGAGGTAGGCCTCTCTCCTCCTCCACGCATATACCAGCCATTGTACCTCTATAGTTAATTGGGCCTCCCTCTTCCCCCACCACACACTGATAGTCGAGCGCTGCAGGTAGGTATCCATGCCACAGAGACAAACTGCACATGTCCCATCTCATATTCCAGTAGGCCAGCCACTCTATATCTATGACGTGGGCACACACAAATTCGATGGCACTCTTTATCGATCGCGCGCGTGCACACACACACACACACATCATCCCTCTCTTCGATTCTATGGACACCTCAAGCCGATGATACCTCCACTCTCTTCTCGTGGATCGCCCCCTCTAAATATATATTATATCCAGGACTCTACTTCACACACATTGCATATGTTAAATTTTTTGATTGACCGACCCCGCCCCCCACAAAAAAACTCTCAAGAACCCACACACTATATCTCTCTAGGTTTGTATCTCTCTCACACAACCCCACGTAGGTGGTGTACGTATACAAGAAGAGAATAGGTGCACCGTGCACGTACTCACGCTTCGTGCCCAGCCACACCCGCGCGGGTACACGGTGGAGCTCATTTCTCTGCAGAAGCTGAATTTGTTTTTGAAACATCAAGTGGCCAGAGACTCGAAAACTTATTTGCCCATTAGTGACTTGTCAGGGCGGTGGATTTTAGTTTGTACGATAATGCTGCATCCACCTGAAGTAACGAAAGTTCTTACGTAAACTTCCTAGTAATTCCCTCTTCGTAGGTGCAGCATTACTCCTAACATTTGTAATATTAGTTTGAAACTTGTAATATTGTCGTGTCCTATTCCTGCGTTTTCAAAATCCTGCGAATCAAACAGGTCCTGAGTTGGTGATGATGTTGTGCCTCCCATCTTTCACCAATAGCCGTCGGATCTAGATCTGACGCATACAAACCAAGCTTCTCCATTTTTGCAAAAAGATGCCCGCACTTGTTCCCTATTTACAAACAACTCCTTATCTCTCACAATCAGCCTCATCTCCTCCCCACCACATCTAGGAGTAGAAGGCCGTGGAAAAATCTGGCGCGATGGCCGCTGCCGGAGCCGTCCACCCCCAATCTTGGTGTTTCATGCAATGCACGGGCATCTATGCACGGGAAAATATGTGGAACATGGCTAGTTGTAAGAAGGCTGGATCTACAGCCATGATGATAGTGACTGCAGACGGTGAGGCTGACTATGGTATGCCGAACACGGCGCCTATACTCAGGTGTTATCTCCGGCACAGGGTCTTGTCACTTCACTATGAGGAGCAGCACGTAATAATTTGACCAACAGGTAGTACAGTGCTAGTACTCCTACTACTATATTGATAGTACTACTACTAGTACTAGTAGCACCACCGTCTGGATTTAGGAGTACTACCACGTCCATCTGGATTTTAGTATTTGACTAGCAATATCTAGTAATGCGGGTCACCAAAAATGTACTACTCCCTCTGTAAATAAATACATGGTGTTTTATTCCTATCGGCGAGAGAACTTAATGTTTTTTGTGCTACTCCTAACTAGTGTACTAATAGGATTACATGCAATGAACTAAACACTGCATGTCATGTTTGGTAGTCTCAAGTCATTGAAAGCATGCACGACCCACATCTCTCATTGGTTGATATGTCACGAAATAAGAAACAAGGAGGGAGTTAATGCACCGTGCCTAAGTATTTTGGGATTATTTGGTTTTAGTAAGGTGACTTACACAACATTTTTTTTACATGCATTAACATTTTATTAGTTAAATCAAAGGTCAAAACTTGGCGCAAAATGCAAAGGGGACCAATAAACCAGTAAACATCAAACTTCTCTCATTTGGCCCCAACTAGAGGTCCGGTGAGATGACTATACTGCACCAGCACGGAGGGGGACGCAGCTTCATTGACTTACGGCAACTGCCTTCGGGTGAATGACACGTGGCCCCAGGGGGTGGCTGGCCCAGCTATCATACAGCCAAAGGCAGGTACAGTAGAGGGCCGAGGAGTAGTACGAAATCCTACGCACCTATGCACGCTAACCAAGGGCTGAGTGATCACTCGAATCGCAAGATCAGTTGACTAGAAGCTACGGTAGACCCATGGAGGCGATGAGCGTGAGTATCAGCCGGCTGTGCCAGATGGTCCACGACGCCGGCCTGCGGCCCGACACCGAGGAACGTCTCCAGGTAGTATTGCTTGAGGCCGCCAGGGCGAGGGGCCGCTTGGACGACAGCTTCGTCTCCTTGTTCGACGAGGTCCTTGTCGGTTTCCTCGACAAGTTCACCATCGTCAAGAAGCTTGCGGAAGACTTTGACGTAAGCCTCCAGCCGACGCGCCCAGGCTCTGCGATGCCCGCCACCCTCAATGGACACTATGGTAACAACCTCTTCGACGCACTGGTGGCCCTGTGACTGCCCACTGTCACGCCGGAGAATGTCCACCTCGAGGTCGCGCTCGCCGCGCAGCGCCTGGCGCAGCAAGAAACCATCGACATAATCACCCACGTGTACGCGAAAACTGTCCATAAGGACTACTACATGCAAGAGGAGGACGATAGGACGTTGGCCTTCTTGGAGCGGAGGGCAACCATGGACGGCACTGTTCAGAAGCATGTTCAGCTCACCGCCAACGCCGCTGCTCCTCACACGTCGGTTGGCGACCCGGCACACTAGGGCGTGAGGATGTCGTTAAACGTTGATGGATACGTATGTATTTTTATCTTTCCGTCAAATCCATGTAGTAGTATATGATACTACAGTAATTATCTTACCTTTCACATCAACTTCATAATTTTCATACGTACTCCATGCATGAACGGCGCCAGAACCAAACTTCTCATTACTCTAGGCAAAATCGTTATTTTCTATCTATCGGTCGCGCCATGGAGCAGAACCAAATTTTACAAGTTACGAGTTCAAAAGGAAAAGCCTGCCGTGTTCGCGTCGCACCCCCACACGGTTGGTCCGGCACGCGGCTCAAGCAGGAATGTGTGCGGTGTTGCATTTTCACTTACAAGTGGGACCACAGTTGAGCAAACCGACTATCGGCAAACCCCCACCCCGCCCACCGCGCGATGGCTAAGAAAATAGGAGGGAGAAGAGATGGCTGTAGCATGGACTCCAAGAAAATTGGTGTCGGATGGGACTCGTGTGGGTGGCGTGTGCCGTACTACTAGACATGAATGCTAGTTATGTCCCATGCCACCCCACTATATCGAGCCTATATCGAGGTATGTAGAAAAAATTTCCTGCAGTCTGTGCTCAGCCCTCCTCTATCCCTCTTCTCAGCCAGCCAGCGGACGCACGGAGCCCATCGTCTGTTTGCTCACATGCGGCCCCACATGTCAGTGAAAACGCAAGAGGACCCGCTGAACCTGCACATCTTTCACCTCGATGTGCTGGTGATGAAAAACAAATCCAATAAAGATCTTCAGTGGCCGCTTTTGGAGTTACTCAAGAGTAGTAAGATTCTATTTACAGTTTAACCCAAGATGCACATCTCGTGGATTCAACTACCACTCTATTTTCTTTCACGACACGACCTGGATGCTGGATGTCCCACATGTCGGCAAAAGGAGGAAGAACCCGACCAAATCTTTGGTTCTGCTCTCGGATTAGACTAGTTGTGCTAACTTAAAAAATTTATTGTGTACTCCCTCCGTTCCATAATACTTGACTTCCATTTGTCCAAAAATGGAGGTACCTATATACTAAGACATGTCTAGATACATATATATTTTGACAAGGCATGTATTATGCAATGGAGGGAGTAGAGTGGATGGAAGTTTTTGTATTGGGAAGAAGAGTACATCCATATATTGATAGAGCGCAATTTAGTAGATGTTCTATCACTTTTATCTAGCACAGACGCAAGATCGAGCCTCCGCAGATCAACAACGAATGCATCGAGAAGGCACTAATCCAACTTACAGGAGTAGTAAAATGTATTCTTGTGGTTCTTGTTTTCTTTGGTCTTGATTTTCTAGTCAAAATTATCGTTGGAGTTCGTGCAAAACGGAGGTGCGTTTGGGGTCGTGCATTGGAGTTGGCCTTACAAGTGGGACCGCAGTTAAGGAAACCGACTATCGGCAAACCCCCACCTCGCCCGCCGCATGATGGCTGAAGTTAGAGAAACGATGAGGTTGAAGAGATTGCTCTAGCACATACTCCAAGAAATAATATGGTGTCAGATGGATGTCGTGGTGGTGGCGTGTGTCGTACTCCTGGACGTGAATGCTTGTTCTGGCCCATGCCACCCTACTACTCCTACTACTTACTCCTACTAGTATATAGTATACTAGTATCGAGGATTCGAGGTGCTGGTTACGTACAACGAACACATTAACATATGGCTAAAGTAAAAACATCCGCCCGACGCGCGAAGCATGTGAAGCTAGTACAAATTTAGAGAAGCGACTGGAAAGCCATTCATAAATATAGTAAGTTTATCACACGCATATCATTTTATTACATACAATAGGTCATCAACCCACATCGACAACGAGGATACATTATAAATACTAAAGTTTTCACCACATAACAAATAACAAGCCATGAAATGAACTTCAACTCAACCATTCCACGACGTTGGAAACGCTTGCTTTGAACCACAAGTGATTCTCTGGGACGGTCCATCCGTTGTCGATCTGGAGACCAACGCAGGACTGATCATCCAGGCTGAAGCGGCCTACTATGTCACTACCAGGGTAGGGAACCACCCAAATGTCTGAGGCATAGACACAGTTGCTTCTCGTAAATGTGTCAACAGCAGTTGGATCGCATTTCACCATCATCGGATAGTTTTGTCCAAGGAAGAGCGAGTTTTCTCCGAGACTATCAATTCTGTGCCAGGGAGAAGGAGTTGGCGGTAGCACACTAGTATCCATCCCGAATACCATGCAACGGGTGTTGGAATAGGTCTGGAGAGTGCGACCATGGGAGACACCTGCTTCCTTAGCAGTAACATCATTAGTGGGATGTATACACACCAGAAGAGGTGATCCATCGGAATTAGTTGCCAGGCGCCACAGAGTATATGGGCGCTGCTCATGATCATCACCATCGGCATCTCCCCCTTGGTTATAAAAAATTTCAAGTATAGGTGGTGGGATGTTCACAAGACCTTGGAAACACAAGAAGACGGTTAATTAGTAAAGGGAAACTTGCTAACCCGCATGCATGTGGACAAAACAATTATAATTACGGTGGAAGACAAATGTACCGAAACTACTAGGATGCCATGCAAAAACAGTGCCACGAGTGGTGGCAGCAAACACAAGGCCATCGTATTGAATTGCATCACAGTACTCATCCGTGTACAGAAACTGATTTTTGAGCAATATCCATTGAGTCGAACCACGAAGGACGGCAACAAGCTTGTCGAAGATAGCAACAACTTGATAGTTGTTGTAATTCCAAGAGCGGTTGGGAACTCGACAAATTGCTATCTTCCGTAGAAGACAGTCACCATGATCGTATTTGAACGTGCGTACATTACCGGTGTGCTCAACCTCTGGGCAGTGTGCTGAGATTTTTGGAAGTGGAACCCGGTGACGAGTGTACACATTCACAAGTTCCCACTCGCAGTTGGACCCAATGTAAAAAACCCAATCTCCATTTGCGCCCGCCCAAGCCTTGCCCTCTAGCGATGGCATCTTAACATCATACATATCATTATCAAGCGGCATCAACTAGCACAGGGCGAGGCCTCCGTCATGCCAGCGCCAGACATCAGGGTCACGGCGAAGAAGATTGGGGAGATCAAACCGCTCCTTGACTCTTGGGTTCTTTGTAATGATGTTATTAGTTGAGTCAAGAATGGGCTTGAACGAACCTGCCATGCTAGCCGAGGTGATGACGTCGTACCGATCAATGAGTTCCTCCACCACGTCATCTTTCGGATCGGGGCAAGAATAACGGGGTCATTTCTGGCCTGTTCCCTCCATGGAGAAGACGATCGAACAATGGCAGAAGAAAGGGTGAAGGGTTGAAGGAAAATGGAGGAGGGAGAGGAAGAGCATGCGATAGCAATTCCAAATCGAGAGGAAAAGGCGAAGAGTCGGTGGACGGTTGCGAGTTTGCCACGGTTCACGAAGAGGCGCCCCAGCCTACACGTTCGTTCAGAAATACTCCTACTACTCGCCTTGTCTCACTGATATGTTGGAATGGGACCACATGTCAACGAAACATGGTGTGTAATTTCTCGTGCAAAATGCGATCTGGCCGCGTTGGCCTGAGGTGCCGCATTAGTTATCGACCTTTATTTTTTTAATGGCGTGCCGATCAGTTTTGAAGCACGACTAACTGGTACTGTACGTGGAGAGGATGACAGCGGGGACCCGCCAAGGTCATGGAAGTACGCAAGCAAGTGCCTCCTTATTTCAAGCCAATAAAAAAATGGCTCCTTCTAGTGGATTTCTGACATCTGGGTCCCATACCATTGTCAACGTAGTCAATAAACGAGAGAATTGCACAACGAACGACTGACACCAGGGACCCAGCAGCTCGCCCAGTTATTTTTGTTTTGGTTTAATTTGATAAATGCCACTCCAAATCTGGTGGATTCGAGAAATGCCACTGCAATTTCCAAACTTCGAAAAATGCCATTTCATGCGATTTCTAGTGGCATTTTTCGAAGTCTGGAGTGGCGTTTTTCAAAGTTTGCAAACTGCAGTGGCGTTTTTCAAAGTTTGCAAAAATTGCAGTGGCATTTTTCAAAGTTTGGAAGTTGCAGTGGCATTTTTATGAATCGCCATAATTGCAGTGACATTTATATAATTTGTTTTTGAGACGGAAGGAGGGTGTCAACTGGGTTGTGCGGGACACTCTGGTCTGTGTAGACAGCCTTTTCTTTTATGTTTACCACAGACCAGCCCAGTAGTTTTTCTTTCTTTCTGAAAATGGCTAGCCCAGTTCTTTTGTGATTTGTCAAGTAAGTCGCTTTATCAGGCCTGTTGGGCTGCAAATCTTTCAAGACGAGGAGAGCTTCATTGGGCTGGCCGAGAAAATGGCCTATTAGTAATGAGAAATGGGCTGTACATTTTTAAAACACATCAAACCGACAATTATTTTCAAATATCTTTTTTTCATTTCGAGATTTTAAATTGCATTGATTTTTATGTGTGGACAATTTATTGGATTTTATATTGATATACATTTATTTTTTAAATCAGTCTGAATGTGACTCGAAATTTCGGGATTAAAAACAGTTCAGACCGCACCGACATATGCAAAATTTCATATAATTTTTTAATCGTGGCCACAATATGGGCTGTAATGCTAACATAAAGAATATGGGCTCCAAAAAAACCCGTAAGAATTAGCAAATGGGCTGTAAATTATTTGAAATAATGGCAGATGAGCTGTATGCTATTTACCACAGATTTGAGGCTTTCCACAGATGGCTTGTATACTGTTGGATGTCCATCCAACGGCCGTCGTGCTTCTTCAATCTCTGCTCTTCCTGCTCCAGCCGCACAAACAAGTGCCGGCGGGACTGCCTGCTCTCTCCTCCCCGCGGCCGGCTATGTTGCCGCGCAGGCCTCACCGCCCCACCATACTCCCATCGCTGGCCTAGCCATCCCTCTACTCACCCACACCTGTTGTTATTCTCCAGCGACGGCAGACGAACCAGTAAACCCTCATATAGCCGTACTCCCCTCCACATGGGAAACAAAAACAACGGCCAAGTCTTCCCTGCCTCCGTGTCGTTCCCTTCCTAGGCCTCGCCGTTGTCCACCGCACTGGTGCTCTCGGCGTGGCGTGGTCAGCGTGGTCAACGACCGACATGCATCTGAAGTGGACTATACGTGGAGAGGCTGACAGCTGGGTCCAGGGCCGCACACAAGGAAATGCCTCCTTATTACGCGCAAAATAATGATTTCCTCCACCTAACATCTGGGACCCACCGAAACGGCCTCTGTATTTCGCGAAAAAACGTTACCGCCGCTGACAGCTCGGACCCACCAGCTATATCTTCTCACGCAAGGAAGTGCCTCCTTATTACGCAAAAAAAAATGAATAGTCCCCCTGCTAGCTGGGACCCAGTATAGTGGGCCTACTAAGTTGACGGGGACGAAGGCCTTTGTCAACTTAGTCAATATGCACGATTCTAGCTCGACTGACCGTACGATGTCCATCCAACGGCCATAGTGCTTCTTCAACCTTTGGTCTTCTTGCTCCAGCCGCCCAAAGCAACGCCGATCGTGCCGCCTGCTCCTACCTCCCGTGGCCGGCAATGCTGCCGCGGAGGCCTCACCGCCCCCATACTACTCCCACCGCTGGCCAGGCCATCCCTCCACTCCACTCACCCACACCCCCTGTTATTCTGCGGCGACGGCAGCACAGCCGAACCAGTGAACCCTCGTACTCCTCTCCGCGAGGACATCCACTGCCGCTTCTTCCCCGGCTCCGCGTCATCCCCTTCCTACGCCTCGCTGTCGTCCACCGTCGTGGTGCTGTCGGCGCGGCGTGGTCAATGTGGTCAACGACCGAATTCCATTGGAAGAATACTGTACGTGGAGAGGCTGACAGCTAGGTCCACGGCAGCCGCAAGGAAGTGCCT
This sequence comes from Triticum urartu, assembly GCF_003073215.2. Taxonomy (NCBI): domain Eukaryota; kingdom Viridiplantae; phylum Streptophyta; class Magnoliopsida; order Poales; family Poaceae; genus Triticum; species Triticum urartu. Next base: position 343,448,877 of record NC_053023.1, read on the forward strand.
CCTTATTACGCGGAAAATAATTATTCCTCCACCTGACAGCAGGGACCCACCGGACGCCCACCAGTATATCGCGAAAAAAACGTTTGCCCCAGACTGCTGGGACCCACCCGACGGGCCACCGTATTTTGTGAAAAAACGCGCCCCCTGCTGTCAGCTCGGACCCACCGGAAGTGCCTCCTTATTACGCACAAAAAAATGAATACCCCATGCTAGCTGGGACCCACCTTGGTGGGAGGCTGACTTGTGGGCCTGCTAAGTTGGCGGGGACGGGGGGCTTTGTCAACTTAGTCAATATGCACGATTCTAGCTCCGGTGACCGTACGATGTCCATCCAATGGCCGTAGTGCTTCTTCAACCTCTGGTCTTCTTGCTCCAGCCGCCCAAACTAGCGCCGGTCGTGCCTCGTGCTCCTGCCTCCCGTGGCCGGCTGCGATGCGACGGAGGCCTCACCGCCCCCTACTACTCCCACCGCTGGCCAGGCCATCCCTCTACTCACCCACACCCCCTGTTATTCTACGGCGACGGCAGCCTCACACCGCAGCGAACCAGTGAACCCTCGTACTCCTCTACGCGTGGGCATCCACTGCCGCGTCTCCCCGGGCTCCGCGTTGTCCCCTTCTTAGGCCTCGCCGTCGTCCACCGCCCTGGTGCTCTCGGCGCGGCGTGATCAACGTGGTCAAGGAACGGCTTCCATCGGACGTGGACTGTACATGGAGAGGTTGACAGCTGGGTCCACGGCCGCAACAAGGAAGTGCCTCCTTATTAAGTGCAAAATAATTATTCCTCCACCTGACAGCAGGGACCCACCGGACGGGCCACCGTATTTCACTAAAAAAACGTTTGCCCCTGACTGCTGGGACCCACCAGCTACATCTTCGCACGCAAGGAAGTGCCTGACAATCGGGACCCACCTAGTCGAAGCATACGTAGCGTTTTTATTCTGGTCGCGAACGTGTAGGTACATATATACTGGTGGATGGAAAGGCGCGAACGTGTCATAGTAGAGGCACGCACGTAGAATGTACACATACGTACAGCGGCCAGGGTGCAAGAAAGAAAATACGGCCACGTATGTGTACATACGGGCGGGGTCTCAAACGCCAACTCACGCATACGTACGGCCAGGGCTCGTGTACATGGCTGGGTCGGAACGGAGAAACAGCATCATCGTCGTGTTCATGGGGAGGCTACGAAATGCGTCGTGTTCATGGGGAGGCAACGGAATGCGTCGTGTTCATGGGGAGGCAACAGAACGCGTGGGAGCCAACCGGCTGGGTCAGAACGGAATGCGTGGTCGTGTTCATCAGGAGTGCTTGGACGGAACAGGCGATGGAAACAAGGCCTGGCGTACCGCAAAACGGAGGAAACAGCCTTGTGTTCGACCGGCCACGTTCGAAACGGGATCCTGTTCATCGGGAGGGGTTTGGCGTACCGCAAAACGGAGGAAACGGACCTCCTACGGTCGAAACGGGGGTCCTGTTCATCGAGAGGGGTGTGGCGTACCGCAAAACGGACGAAACGGACTTGTGTTGGAGTGCTACGGTCGAAACGGGGGTCCTGTTCATCGGGAGGGGTGTGGCGTACCGCAAAACAGGACTCCACGGGATACTGTTCATCTCCAACGTCGACCCCCTCTAGTCTCCAGGAGCTACTGTTCATCCACCGTCGACCACCTCCAGCCTCCACCTACGACTGTTCATCCACAGGCTCCTATTCATCGAGCCTCTACCGCGCGCTACTCCACTGGCTACTGTTCAACAAGCCCTCTCCACGGGCTCCTGTTCAACCACCCCTCCACGGGCTACTGTTCATCCTGCCCTCCACCGTTTACTGTTCATCCTGCCCTCCACGGGGTGGTCCTATTCATCCAGCCCTCCATGGGGTCCTGTTCATCCAGCCCCAACCGGCTCGATCGATCGGGGTCATGTTCATCCAGAGGCAACACCACGGGGTCCGGTTCATCCACCCCCACCGGGAACTGTTCATCCAAACCCCCCAGCAACGCTCACTATTCATCCAGAGGAAACACCACGGGGTCCTGTTCATCCACCCCCACAAGGAACTGTTCATCCAAACCCCCTAGAAACACTCACTATTCATCCAGAGGCAACATCGATCGGCTTCAGATAGCAGCAGTAGCGAAGGAATCGCTCGATCGGGTTCAGTTAACAGCCATCGATCGATCGCTCGGGTTCAGTAACGCGTAGCCTGCAGTGCAATCGCTCGGGTTCAGTTAGAGCCCAACGCCTCACTCGGGTGCAGTTAGAGCCAACGCCTCGCACACACGTGCGTACGTGTACGAGAGAAGCGCGCATCGCTCGGCCCCCGACCTCCCACCGTAACCGGGAACTCCCTGTAATTTTCCTCCCCCTCGCTTCTACCACGGTTTTTTCCGTCATGGACGCCCCAAAGAAGGTCATGCAGCTGCGTCTCCGGCCCGCCCAGGATGAAAAGCCCATTTTCTGTCATGATTTTTTTTCATAGAAGTAGGAGCACACCACATCTATGATGATACCGGGTTTTGTCACAATTACCGTCATAGAAGTGTCATATGTATGACAGAAAAAAAATTCGTTCGTCCCAAAATGTCACGGATGTGTCTTTTTTTTGTAGTGTTAATTCCTGCTTGTCGTCGAGTAGATAAATGATAAAAATAGAATTTTTGATGCAGAGTGCTACTTGGCATAATTTTAATGTAATTCTTCTTAATTGTGGTATGAATATTCAGATCCGAAAGATTCAAGATAAAAGTTCATATTGACATAAAAATAATAATACTTCAAGCATACTAACTAAGCAATTATGTCCTGTCAAACTAACATGGCCAAAGAAAGTTCATTCCTACAAAATCATATAGTTTAGTCATGCTCCATTTTCGTCACACAAGAATGCTCTCATCATGCACAACCCCGATGACAAGCCAAGAAATTTTTTCATACTTTAGTAATCTCAAACCTATAAACTTTCATGCAATATATGAGCGCAAGCCATGGATATAGCACTATGGGTGGAATAGAATATGATGATGGGGGTTATGTGGAGAAGACAAAAAGGAGAAAGTCTCACTTCAACGAGGCTAATCAATGGGCTATGGAGATGCCCATCGATTGATGTTAATGCAAGGAGTAGGGATTGCCATGCAACGGATGCACTAGAGCTATAAATGTATGAAAGCTCAACAAAAGAAACTAAGTGGGTGTGCATCCAACTTGCTTGCTCACGAAGACCTAGGGCACTTGAGGAGGCCCATTGTTGGAATATACAAGCCAAGTTCTATAATGAAAAATTCCCACTAGTATATGAAAGTGACAAAACAAAAGACTCTCTATCATGAAGATTATGGTGCTACTTTGAAGAACAAGTGTGGAAAAAGGATAGTAGCATTGTCCCTTCTCTCTTTTTTTTCTTTTTTTATTTGGCCTTTCTTTTTTTGGCCTTTCTCTCTCTTTTTTTATTTGGGACAATGCTCTATTAATGATGATCATCGCACTTCTACTTATTTACAACTCAATGATTACAACTCAATACTTAGAACAAGATATGACTCTATATGAATGCCTTCGGTGGTGTACCGGGATATGCAATGAACCAAGAGTGACATGTATGAAAGAATTATGAACAGTGGCTTTGCCACAAATACTATGTCAACTCCATGATCATGCTAAGCAATATGACAATGATGAATGTGTAATGATGAACGGAATGGTGGAAAGTTGCATGGCAATATATCTCGGAATGGCTATGGAAATGCCATAATAGGTAGGCATGGTGGCTGTTTTGAGGAATATATAAGGAGGTTTATGTGTGAAAGAGCGTATCATATCACGGGGTTTGGATGCACCGGCGAAGTTTGCACCAACTCTCAATGTGAGAAAGGGCAATGCATGGTACCGAAGAGGCTAGCAATGATGGAAGGGTGAGAGTGCGTATAATCCGTGGACTCAACATTAGTCATAAAGAACTCACATACTTATTGCAAAAATCTACAAGTCATCAAAAACCTCGGCACTACGCGCATGCTCCTAGGGGATAGATTGGTTGGAAAAGACCATCGCTCGTCCCCGACCGCCACTCATAAGGAAGACAATCAAATAACACCTCATGTTTCAAATTTGTTACATAACGTTTACCATACGTGCGTGCTACGGGACTTGCAAACTTCAACACAAGCATTTCTCAAATTCACAACTACTCAACTAGCACGACTTTGATATTATTGCCGCCATATCTCAGAACAATCATCAAACATCAAACTTCTCTTAGTATTCAAAACACTCATAAGAAAAAATATTAATATTGAACACCTAGCATATTAGGATTATTTAAGCAAATTACCATGCTATTTAAGACTCTCAAAACAATTTAAGTGAAGCATGAGAGATCAATAGTTTCTATAAAACAAATCCACCACCGTGCTCTAAAAGATATAAGTGAAGTACTAGAGCAAAACTATATAACTCAAATGTTATAAGTGAAGCACATAGAGTATTATAAAAAAATTCAAAATCATGTATGTCTCTCTCAAAAGGTGTGTACAACAAGGATGATTGTGGTAAACTAAAAAGCAAATACTCAAATCATACAAGACGCTCCAAGCAAAACACATATCATGTGGTGAATAAAAATATAGCTCCAAGTAAAGTTACCGATAGAAGTAGCCCCAAGCTTTGGATTTTAGTTGTCCTTAGATTATCTTGGGGGTGCCATGGGCATCCCCAAGCTTAGGCTCTTTCCACTCCTTGTTCCATAATCCATCAAATCTTTACCCAAAACTTGAAAACTTCACAACACAAAACTTAAAGTAGAAAATCTCGTGAGTTCCGTTAGCAAAAGAAAACAAAAGACCACTTCAATGTACTGTAATGAACTCATTCTTTATTTATATTGGTGTTAAACCTACTGTATTCCAACTTCTCTATGGTTTATAAACTATTTTACTAGCAATAGATTCATCCAAATAAGCAAACAACACACGAAAAACAGAATCTGTCAAAAACAGAACAGTCTGTAGTAATCTGTAGCTAGTGCGAGATCTGGAACCCCAAAAATTCTAAAAAAAAATTGCTGGGCGTGAGTAATTTATCTATTAATCATCTTCAAAAAGAATTAACTTAATAGAACTTTCCAAATAAAAATGGCAGCAGTTCTCGCGAGCGCTAAAGTTTCTGTTTTTTTACAGCAAGATATCAAGACTTTCCCCAAGTCTTCCCAACGGTTCTACATGGCACAAACACGAATTAAACACAAAAAACACAACCTAAACAGAGGCTAGATAAATTATTTATTACTAAACAGGAGCAAAAAGCAAGGAATAAAAATAAAATTGGGTTGCCTCGCAACAAGCGCTATTGTTTAACGCCCCTAGCTAGGCATAAAAAGCAAGGATAGATCTAGGTATTGCCATCTTTGGTAGGCAATCCATAAGTGGCTCTCGTAATAGATTCATAAGGTAATTAAATTTTCTTTCTAGGAGAGTGTTCCATTCCTTTCCTTAACGGAAATTGGAATCTAATATTTCCTTCCTTCATATCAATAATTGCACCAATCGTTCTAAGGAAAGTTCTGCCAAGAATAATAGGACATGAAGGATTGCAATCTATGTCAAGAACAATAAAATCTACGGGTACATAATTCCTATTTGCAACAATAAGAACATCGTTAATTCTTCCCATAGGTTTCTTAATAGTGGAATCCGCAAGATGCAAGTTTAGAGAGCAATCATCAAAATCATGGAAACCTAACAAATCGCACAATGTCTTTGGAATCGTGGAAACTCTAGCACCGAAATCACATAAAGCATAGAACTCATGATCTTTAATCTTAATTTTAATAGTTGGTTCCCACTCATCATAAAGTTTTCTAGGGATAGAAACTTCCAGGTCAAGTTTTCTTCATAAGATTGCATCAAGGCATCAACGATATGTTTAGTGAACGCTTTATTTTGACTATAAGCGTGAGGAGAATTTACCACGGATTGCAACAAGGAAATACAATAAATAAAAGAGCAATTTTAATAATTAAATTCCTTGAAATCCAAAATTGTGGGTTTAGCGACATCTAGGGTTTTAATTTCTTCGGTCCCACTTTTATCAATTTTAGCATCAAGATCTAAAAACTCTGAATTCTTGGAACGCCTTCTAGGTAAAGGTGGATCATATTAAGTCCCATCATTATTAACACAAAGATTCATATTGCAACACAAAGATTTAATAGGGGACACATCAATAACTTTTAGATCTTCATCTTTATTTTCATAGGAACTAGAAGAACACGCTCTCATAAAGGCATCTTTCTTAGCACGCATCCTAGCGGTTCTTTCTTTGGACTCATCAATGGAAATTCTCATGGCTTTGGGAGACTCATTGATATCATGCTTAGGTGGAATAGATCTAAGTTTCAAAGAATCAACATCAAGAGAACTTCTATCAACATTCCTACCCAACTCATCAATCATAAGCAATTTTTCTTCAATCAAAGCATTGAAATTCTTTTGCGAAGTAATAAATTCTTTAATATTAGATTCAAAATCAGAGGGCATCATATTATAATTTACATAAGAATTTTTGTAGGAATTACCATAATGATTAGAGGGATTACTAGGATAAGGCCTAGGATTAAAATTTCCTCTATACGCGTTGTTACCAAAATTGTTCCTACCAACAAAATTCACATCCATAGATTCATTATTATTCTCAATCAAAGTAGACAAGGGCATATCATTAGGATCAGAAGAAACACTTTTACTAGCAAATAATTTCATAAGTTCATCCATCTTTCCACGCAAAACATTAATTTCTTCTATCGCATGCACCTTTTTATTAGTAGATCTTTCGGTATGCCATTGAGAATAATTAACCATAATATTATCTAGGAGTTTAGTAGCTTCTCCTAAAGTGATTTCCATAAAAGTGCCTCCCGCGGCCGAATCTAAAAGGTTTCTAGAAGCAAAATTCAATCCGGCATAAATTTTTTGTATAATCATCCACAAATTCAAACCATGAGTAGGGCAATTACATATCATTAATTTCATCCTCTCCCAAGCTTGTGCAACATGTTCATGATCAAGTTGCTTAAAATTCATAATATCGTTTCTAAGGGAGATGATCTTAGCGGGAGGAAAATATTTAGAGATAAAATCATCTTTGCACTTCCATGAATCAATACTATTTTTAGGCAAAGATGAGAACCAAGCTTTATCACGATCTCTAAGCGAAAAAGGAAATAGCTTCAATTTAACAATATCGTTATCCACATCCTTCTTCTTTTGCATATCACACAAATCAACGAAGCTATTTAGATGGGTAGTGGCATCTTCACTAGGAAGGCCGGAAAATGGATCTTTCATGACAAGATTCAGCAAAGCAGTATTAATTTCACAAGATTCAACATCGGTAAGAGGAGCAATCGGAGTGCTAATAAAATCATTGTTGTTGGTATTGGTAAAGTCACACAATTTAGTGTTATCTTGAGCCATCGTGACAAGCAAGCAATCCAACACACCAGCAAACAAAAAGCAAGCGGGCAAAAAGAGGCAAACAGGAAAGAGAGGGAGGATAGAGAGAGAGGGCGAATAAAATGGCAAGGGTGAAGTGGGGAAGAGGAAAACGAGAGGCAAATGGCAAATAATGTAATGCGGGAGATAGGGATTGTGTTGGGTACTTGGTATATTGACTTTTGCGTAGACTCCCCGGCAAAGGCGCCAGAAATCCTTCTTGCTACCTCTTAAGCACTGTGTTGGTTTTTCCCCGAAGAGGAAGGGATGATGCAGCAAAGTAGCGTAAGTATTTCCCTCAGTTTTTGAGAACCAAGGTATCAATCCAGTAGCAGGCTACGCGCGAGTCCCTCGTACCTGCACAAAACAAATAAATCCTTGCAACCAATGCGATAAGGGGTTATTAATCCCTACACAGCCACTTACGAGAGTGAGATCTGATAGATATGATAAGATAATGTTTTTGGTATTTTTATGATAAAGATGCAAAGTAAAATAAAAGCAAAGTAAAAAGCAAAGGAAATAACTAAGTATTGGAAGATTAATATGATGAAGATAGACCCTAGGGGCATAGGTTTCACTAGTGGCTTCTCTCAAGAGCATAAGTATTCTACGGTGGGTAAACGAATTACTCTTGAGCAATTGACAGAATTGAGCATAGTTATGAGAATATCTAGGTATGATCATGTATATAGGCATCACGTCCGAGACAAGTAGGCCGACTACTGCCTGCATCTACTACTATTAGTCCACTCATCGACTGCTATCCAGCGTGCATCTAGAGTATTAAGTTATGAAAACAGAGTAACGCCTTAAGCAAGATGACATGATGTAGAGGGATAAGCTCATGCAATATGATGAAAACCCCATCTTGTTATCCTCGATGGCAACAATACAATACGTGCCTTGCTGCCCCTACTGTCACTGGGAAAGGACACCGCAAGATTGAACCCAAAGCTAAGCACTTCTCCCATTGCAAGAAATATCAATCTAGTAGGCCAAACCAAACTGATAATTTGAAGAGACTTACAAAGATAACCAATCATACATAAAAGAATTCAGAGAAGATTCAAATATTGTTCATAGATAGACTTGATCATAAACCCACAATTCATCGGTCTCAACAAACACACCGCAAAAAGAAGATTACATCGAATAGTTCTCCACAAGAGAGGGGGAGAACATTGTATTGAGATCAAAAAAGAGAGAAGAAGCCAACTAGCTAATAACTATGGACCCGTAGATCTAAGGTGAACTACTCACACTTCATCGAAGGGGCTATAGTGATGATGTAGAAGCCCTCCGTGATCGATGCCCCCTCCGGCGGAGCTCTAGAACAGGCCCCAAGATGGGATCTCGTGGATAAAGAAAGTTGCGGCGGAGGAATTAGGGTTTTGGCTCTGTATCTGATCATTTGGGGGTACGTAGGTATATATAGGAGGAAGGAGTACGTCGGTGGAGCAACAGGGGGCCCACGAGGGTGGAGGGCGCGCCTGGGGGGTAGGCGCGCCCCCTACCTCGTGGCCTCCTCCATTGTGTCTTGACGTAGGGTCCAAGTCTCCTGGATCATGTTTGGTGAGAAAATCACGTTCCCAAAGGTTTCATTCCATTTGGACTCTGTTTGATATTCGTTTTCTTTGAAACCCTAAAATAGGCAAAAAAAACAGCAATTCTGGGCTGGGTCTCCGGTTAATAGGTTAGTCCCAAAAATAATATAAAAGTGGATATTAAAGCCCAATAATGTCCAAAACAGTAGATAATATAGCATGGAGCAATCAAAAATTATAGATACGTTGGAGATGTATCACCAAACGAATTGGCCCGCAGTGCGAAGCCGCCGAACATGATGGTCTGTCCGGGGAGGAAAGTTTCTCCTTGGACAGCATCATTATGGATGATTGAAGGGGCCATCAAACCTTTTAGCGACAGCACAGAGGAACTCTCAATGAAAGCACCAATGTCGGTGCCAAAACAGGCGGATCTCGGGTAGGGGGTCCGGAACTGTGTGTCTAAGGTCGATGGTAACAGGAGACAAGGGACATGGTGTTTACCCAGGTTTGGGCCCTCTCTATGGAGGTAATACCCTATGTCCTGCTTGATTGATATTGATGAATATGAGTATTAGAAGAGTTGATCTACCTCGAGATCGTAATGGCTAAACCCTAGAGGTCTAGCTTGTATGGCTATGATAATTAGTATCCTATCCGGATTAAGTCCTCCGGTTTATATAGACACCGGGAGGATCTAGGGTTACACAAGGTCGGTTACAGAGAAAGGAGTCTACATATCCGGTCGCCAAGCTTGCCTTCCACGCCAAGGAGAGTCCTATCCGGACACGGGTGCAGTCTTCGGTCTTCGTATCTTCACAACCCATCATTCTGGCCCATGGCTAACAGGTCGGACGCCTGAGGACCCCCTAGTCCAGGACTCCCTCATCTATGTTTGTCCTTTTTATCAGGTTTGGCAATTATAGCAACTTCTTCACAAAAGTAAATAACATGCCCATCCGTATCTTCTTCCAAGAGATCCTTAACCATAGCAATACTAGGTTCTACTTTAATTTGTTCATCGGGTTTAGGTGTTCTAATATAGCTTTTATAAACCAGAGTTGAAAATTTAACATGTTCCTTTAATATAAGCAAAAGGAACAACTGGATCAACATTGTAAAGTATAGTTTCTTCTTTAACTAGCACATGTTCTTTAATTTCTTATTTAATAGGTGGGTGATATTTAAACCACTTCTCTTTAGGGAGATCAACATGAGTAGCAAGTGATTCAAAAAAGGAGGCTACTATCTCAGAGTTAATTCCATATTTAGTGCTAAAGTTTTGAGAAGCATCGGTATCCATAAAAGATTTAACACAAGCATACTTAAGTTTAATACCTGATTCTTTACCTTCGGTGAGTTCCCAATCTTCATATTTGCGTTTAATTCTTTCCAAAAGATCCCACTGGAATTCAATAGTCTTCTTCATAAAAGAACCAGCATAAGAGGTATCGAGCATGGTTTGATCATTACAAGAAAGCCGAGCATAAAAGTTCTGGATAATGATTTCTCTTGAGAGCTCATGATTGGGGCATGAATGTAACATTGACTTAAGCCTCCCCCAAGCTAGAGCAATACTTTTTCCTTCACGAGGCCAAAAATTATATATATAATTCTGATCACGATGAACTAGATGCATAGGATAATTTTTTTTTGTGGAACTCCAATTTCAAACGATTCCAATTCCAAGATCCAATATCATCGCATAGCCTATACCATGCCAATGCTTTTCCCTTCAAAGATAAAGGGGAAACCTTTTTCATAACTTCATCTCTAGGTAAACCTACAAGATTGATCAATCCATAAATTTGTTCTACATATATCAAGTGCATATCAGGATGTTCCGTTCCATCTCCTACATAAGGATTATCTAGTTGTTGTTCTATCATACCTGAAGGAATTTCATATTCAATATTTTCAGTAGGTGCGGAAGGTTGAGGGGTACCTAATTTTTGTTCCGGTCGAGGTGAAGGTACCCCGAACAAATACCTCAATGGATTTTTTTCCATAGTAACAAGTGACAACAAATTTCAGCACACTATATAACAGTTTCCTTACCAAATTCCACTTACCAAAGGTGCTTCACTCCCCGGCAACGGTGCCAGAAAATAGCCTTGCTGACCCACAAGTATAGGGGATCACTAGTAGCTCTTTTTGATAAGTAAGAGTGTCGAACCCAACGAGGAGCAGAAGGAAATGACAAGTGGTTTTCAGCAAGGTAATGCATGCAAGTGCTGAAATTCTAAGTAACAAAGTAGTTTGATAGCAAGGTAATTGTCGGATTCAGGGCTCCGCAGACCCTTGAGAGGTTCGAACACTAGGGTGCGTATGAAGAACTCCTTCTCCCTGACCTTCCGGCCCAACGATTTCACAGCCTAGCTCAATGAACCCGAGGGACAAGAGACACATCAGTTTATCCTGGTTCGGGCCACCTTGCGGTGTAATACCCTACTCCAGCTTTTTTGTGGATTGCCTCGAGGGGCTGAGGATGAACTAGTACAGTGGATGAACATCCTCAGGAGGTGACGTGTTCTTGTGCTCGATGAGCTGGTGAGTTGGTCAGGGTGGAATGGATCTCCGCCCCCCCCCCTCTGGTGGTGGCTAAGTCCTATTTATAGTGGCCTTGGTCCTCTTCCCAAATGTAGGCGGGAAGGGATCCTTCAACGGCCAATTTAAAAGGGAGACAACTAGTACAATTTATCCTGACAAAAGTAGTCTTCGCCTGCAAAGGCACTGGTGGTGACACTGTAGTGGGCTCCGCGATGACCTCAGTCATGTCGTCCTGGCGGTCCTGGTCTTGTTGCACCGATATGGAAACCTTTGCTTGATTCCTCAGGACTCGCACCTGCGCTTGCCTCCTTAGCACCAAGGAGGAAACTGGCACGCTGCACCCGCTGGCGCCCGCCTGGCCTTGGTCATCATGGCTCACGTCATGTGAACCTCGTGAGGTGCTCCTTGACTTGATATCTCCGCTCCTCAAGAGCCAGCCTAGTGAGGCCGCCCCCTAGGGAGTTCTTGGTGTTGTCCGCCTCGCGAGGCTTGGCCCCTCGCAAGGGTCTTGAGTTGTTGCTGTTGAAACTGGGCCGTACCAGGCCGCTGGTGGAGCCATGCTGTGGGCCACATGCAGGCAAGTCTAGGAACGCCCGTTCCCAGGACGCCGACAGTAGCCCCCGGGCCCAAGGCGCGCTCGAGCTTAGCTTCAAGGCGAAGCCAAAGGGCAAGTGCGGAGCGCCGCGGGCCCCAACCGCCCGCGTCCTTGGTCGGCGTGTGGCGAATGATGGGACGTGGGCGTCTCTGCTTCCCCATGCTGCCTCGGCAACCGTCCGACTTGACGAGACTCCGCTGGATGAAAAGCAAAATCATCAATACGTGCAATCATGGTGACCGGCAGTTGGCCTCCTCCTGGCTATAAATGAGGGAAGGGGCGGAGCCCCCTCGCTCATCTCTGTCTTCTCGCCGCCTGCTCCTTCTTCCTCTTCCTCGCCTCGCTGCCTTGCCGCAGCCCTCATGGCGACGATGAAGAGGTTCTCAGAAGCGGAGAAGGGGAAGGCTCGCCAGGAGGGGCCAGCCCCACCGCCGCCCAAGAGGGGTCGGGCCGTCCTCGCAAGCAAGCCGCGACTCCTGCTGTGGCTCCTCGGGGGCGTGGGCGTACTCCTTCAGGGACCAGTGTCGTTCTCGGTGGCCGCAGCGGTGCTTCCTCTCGCGGTGGGGCAGCCCTTGCGTCGAGGGGAGGCGCGCCGTGGTCGCCCGGCCTCCTCGGTCGCAATTCCATTCGGCAAAGGTGCTCCCAGAATTTGTCGTGTGGTCAGAGACGCCGGCCGGCACCTGGCTCCAGCTCCCGCGCTTCTTTGCCAGTGAGCTGCCGGCCGCGAGCCTCGACGGCTTCTGGTTGCAAGCCGACAGCTGCTGCAGCAAGGCCCCGTGAGCCGCGATGGAGGTTTCCGCCGCGGGCAACATGGTCCTGGCCCATGACTGGAAGACGTTCGCCCACGTGAGCGGCCTGAGCAGGAGGTTCACCCTCCACTTCAAGTACGACGGCGTCGCGACCCTCTACGTGAGGGTGTTTGGGGAAGATGGTCACCGCGCAGGGTGCTGCCCCAAAAACAACGATGACGACGGTGGGCTTGGCCTTGACGACATCCGCGACGGCACGGAAGGCGGGCTTGCCCTTGGCGATGGTCGCGACTCGTCCAGCGGCGGCGGCACCTCCTCCAGCGAGAGCACCAGTAGCGGCGGCTATGACCAGCTGCCACACCGCCGGGCTCGCTTCGAGGACGGCGGCGGGTCATCCCGTCGCGCTCCGGTGAAGTGCGAGGAAGGCTCTGGCTGAGTCCTGGGGGCCCTTGGAGCCAATCCTCGTGAGCTGCTGCGATTGTGTGTGCCGCTTTTGTTTATCCTTTCCTTTCTTCCTGCATTTTAAAAAACAAGCATGGGGCCCTACGGGGGCGCGTGTAATGAACTATGGTGTTTGTGCTACTATGTTATCCTTATTGCTCCGATGTTATGCTGCGGTGCTCAATCTTCAAATGTGTATGGTAGGGTACTTAGCTTGATACACTTGCAGTAGTCCCACTCCTCGTGAGGGTGCGCATTCTACTATCTGGTGAGGCCCTTCTTGCTGTCGACTCGGGAGTCCCCGACCTCAGGGGATGTCACGAGGCTGCAGAGTTGTTGGAAAACTTTGTCTGGTGTTTTATTCTTCTTTGCGCGAGCCCTCAGGCGTGAGCCTATCATCGCTCAGTGCACCATGTCGCGGTACCCGGGGGGGTATGGACATCAGGAGGGTGCATAGATCACAAGCTTGCTGGAGGGCGTCTCGCGAGGAAAGAAAAAGCCGGAGCCATGAGGGAGCGGGGCTAAGGCAAACTGTGTTTGCTGCGCGGGGCGAGCCCATCACACGCACACACCTGCCGAGCCCCCGCACGCGAGACGCGCGAGAAGGAGCGACAGGCAACTGTCGCTCCTCCAGAACCAAGACCAGAACACAAAAGAGAAAACAGAGGGGGAAGTCGGTCAGGCAACTAAAAGCATGCAAACTCCAAATTCTTTAAAAGGTTGCGAACCAGATACAGAAAGCAAATGAACAGCCGCGTCCGGCACCTAGTCTACTCTTCTCACCAGCGCGGAGCTAAGTGCTGCCACTAGGACGTGGGAGGGAGCCCCCGAGACTGGAGGGTGGCACTCTGGAGACTCCGGGGCATGTACAGCCCCACTCATTATTACGTGAGAGTGTCACGAGCGGATACCTTCACAGGAACAGGGCCTTGCTTCATGGGTAGAACCTCTGAGGTGCTGGATGTTCCAGGTGTTCTAGATGGGGATCCCGTCCGGCATCTCCAGGCGCGCAGCGCGAGGACCGGAGACGCGGGCAACCCTAAACGAGCCCTCCCACATGGGTGAGAGCTTATGCAGCCCTTCCCTGGAGAGCACCCACCGTAGGACGAGATCTCCCACCTCGAGCGTCCTGGAGCGGACGCTGGGGCAGTGATACCACTGCAGCGCCTGCTGGTACCTTGCCGCTCGGAGCGAGGCTTGATGGCGGCGTTCCTCTCCCAGCACGAGGTCCATCTCCCGCTCGGTGTCTTGGCACTCCTCGTCAAATGCCAAGACCTGTGTAGAGCGATGCTTGACCTCGTGTGGGAGAACCGCTTCAGCTCCATAGACGATGAAGAACGAAGTTTCGCCGGTCGGCTTGGTCGCGCAGTGGTGCAGATGGACCACAACACGGACTGGAGCTCATCGAGCCAGCCCCTGCCACAGGCCTCGAGCTTCTTCTTGAAGGTTCTTGTCTTGAGCCCCTCAGGACCTCTGTGTTGGCGCGCTCAACCTCGCTGTTGCTCCTCGGGTGTGCTACTGAGGCATAACATATATGCGTTCCAAGGTTAGCACAATATGTTTTGAAGAGATTGCTAGTGAACTGCGAGCCGTTATCAGTGATGATGCGGTTAGGGACTCCGAAGCGGCTAACGAGGCCCTTGATGAACTTGACTGCCGAGCCGGCTGGTATTGTGCGGACCGCTTTCACCTCCGCCCATTTGGTAAACTTGTCGATGGCAACGTAGAGGTAGCGGTAGCCCCGACCGCTCAGGGGAACGGACCCAAGATGTCCAGCCCCCAGACGGCGAACAACCATGAGAGTGGGATGGTCTGGAGGCCCTGGGCGGGCTGGTGGATTTGCTTGGCATGGAACTGGCAGGCTTCACATGATCTCACCAACTCGGCTGCGTCGGTGAGCGCCGTGGGCCAGTAGAATCTGCTGCGGAATGCCTTGCCCACAAGGGTGTGTGATGATGAATGATGCCCGTAGTCCCCGCAGTATATGTTGGCTAACAGCTTGTGCCCCTGTTCCCTGGAGATGCATCACAAGGAAACATCATTTGGTCATTTTCGGTAAAGCTCACCATCCCGAATGCAGTAGGCTGTGGCCTGCCGAGCTACGCATTCGGCATCTTCTTCCTTCTCCGGTGGGGTCCCCTGAAGTGGGTATGCCTTCAATGGTTTGGTCCAGCACCCCTCCTAAGGCTCGAGCGCAAGGAGCAGGCGCGCTCCTGAGGTCGGGCCGTAGGCCAGGGCTCCCGAGTTTGGTGCTGGCGGGAGCTCCTCCTAAGGCAATGTTGGCTCTGCAACAGGAGGGGTTGTTGAGGGCTTGAAGAGTCGTTCTTCGAAGACACCGGGCTCCTGATGCTGGTTCCTGGATGCCCTCTTGGAGATATCCTCGGCTTCCTTGTTCGTGACGCGGGGCACGTGCTGCAGCTCCAGGCCCAGAAAATTGCTTCTCCATCTTGCATACCTCTGCCAGGTATGCCTCCATGTGTTCATCCTTCGACTCGTACACTTTGTTGGAGAAGTTGACGAGGAGCTGAGAGTCACCCTTGATGGTGAGGCGCTTCATGCCCAAAGCGGCTGTGGCCTTGAGGCCGGCGATCAAGCCTTCGTACTCCGCGATGTTGGTGGAGACCTTTTCACCGTGTTGGAAGCAAAGTTGCACGGCGTAGTATAGCTTGTCTTGAGTAAGCGAAATGAGCACGGCTCCAGCCCCCGCACCCTGCCGTGTGAAGGCACCGTCAAAGTACATGACCCAGCCGTCTGGTGCTTTGTCCCCTGGTGAGAGCGTACGGTCCTTGCCTGCCTCCGGTCCTGGGGCATCAGTCCATTCTACCACGAAGTCCGTGAGCGCAGCCCCCTTGATGACCCTGGTGGTGCTGAACTCCAGTTGAAATGCCTGCAGTTCGATGTTCCATTCAAAGACCCTACCTGTAGCATTGGGGCTCCGGAGTACCATCTCTAGTGGGTAGGCCGAAATGACCTTGATGGGATGTCCTTGGAAGTAGTGGCGCGAGGCGACGAGGCGCACGAGCAAGAGCTTCTACGGCATGGGGTAGCGTGCTCGCGCATACCGCAGTACCATGCTGACGAAGTACACCGGCTGCTTCATGAGGGCAGGATCATCGGTGCAGGCCAAGACCTCCTGTGGCTGAGATGCCTCCTGAGGTTGGCGGACCTCGGGAGCTCGGTCACCTGTTGGCGCAGCCAAGGCCTCGGGAGTGTCGCCCTGAGGCTGCGCTACGTTGACCGAGTGCGCGTAGTCGTGTGGCAGGTCCTTAGACTGGTGCTCCTTCCTAACGGCCACCAGGGCCGCGCAAGCTGATTGAGGTGTGGCGGCCAGGTATAGCACCAGGGGCTCGAGTGGGTGCGGCGCCACCATCACCGGCGGGCTGGTGAGGTATCTCTTGAGATCTTGGAATGCGGCATCGGCCTCCGGAGTCCACTTGAACGGCCCCTTCTTCTTCATCAACTTAAAGAATGGGAGGGCGGCTCCCCCAGCTTGGAGATGAAGCGTCCTAGCACAGTCACGTAGCCCGCCAGCTTCTGCATTTCCTTGAGGGTTTGCGGCGGGCTCATCCTTTCTATCGCCTTGACCTTATCCGGGTTTGCCTCGATCCCCTTGTGTGATACCAGAAAGCCCAACAACTTGCCGGAGGGGATGCCGAACATGCATTTCTCTGGGTTCAGGTGCAAGTCCACCTTGCGCATGCTGGCGAATGTCTCTTCCAAGTCCTGAATGAGGGTCCTTGCCTCCTGAGATTTCACCACTATGTCGTCGACGTAAGCCTCAACGTTTCTCCTGAGCTGCTTGCCCAGGGCGATGTGCATGAGCCATTGGAAGGTCTCCCTGGCGTTACGCAGCCCAAAGGGCATGCAGGTGTAGCAGTACACCCCGCACGGGGTCAGGAGGGCCTTCTTCTCGCAATCTTACACTGCCGTCTTGATTTCATGATACCCTGAGAATGCGTCCAGGAAGCACAGGAGGTCGCCTTCAGCAGTGGAGTCGATGATCTGGTCGATGCGCGGCAAAAGGAAGGGGTCTTGAGGGCATACCTTGTTGAGGTTGGTGAAGTCAAAGCACATGTGTTCCTTCCCGCCTTTCTTAGGGACCACGATGGGGTTCACCAGCCATTCTGGGTATCGCACCTCCTGAATGACACCAGCGTCTTGCAGCTTGCGGGTTTCTTGGACAATGAACGACTGCTTCTCTATGGACTGCCGTCGTGCCCTCTGCTTCACCGGGCGTACATTGGGGCATACATTGAGGTGATGATCAATCACCCCCCTTGGGACTCCTGCCAGGTCCTTGGGCTCCCTTGCGAACACCTCCTTGTTCGCACGCAAGAAATCGAACATCGCCTTTTCTTGGTCTAGGGTGAGGTTGGCGCCTATCGTGAAGGTGGCTCCTGATGCCCCATCTTGGTCGACCAGCACCTGCTTCGTCTCGGCCCGGTCCTGAGAGAACAACTGCTTCTTCTTCGCCCGAGCAGCCCCCGAGGCCTCAGGGACCTCTCCCGCTTCCGGTCGCGTGGCAGCCATGGCCCTAAAGGCGAGCTTGAGAGCCATTAGTGCCTCCTTGGTGTCCCCGGCCACGATGAGGACACCGCTGCTCCCCGACATCTTCATGAGGTTGTAGGTGGGGTGGGTTGCTGCCATGAACTTGGCTAAGGCCGGGTACCCAAGGATGGCGTTGTACGGGAGGCTGATGCGGGCAACGTCGAAGTCGATGAGCTCGGTGCGGTAGTTGTCACGGGTACCGAAGGTGACGGGGAGGCGGATCTGCCCCAAGGGGCTGGTGGAGCCGTCGACGACCCAGGAGAACAGCTTGTTGGGGCGGAGCCAGCCGTGTGACACGTGGATCAAGCCAAAAGCTTCCACTGATAGCACATTGATCCCGGCCCCGCCGTCGATGAGGGTCTTGGTTACCGTCACATTACAAATGGTGGGGGTGCAGAGCATCGGGAGCGCACCCGCGCCCGCGGTGGTCACTGGATGGTCTCTTGAGTCGAAGGTGAGGTCGGCCTCTGGTGCCGCCCACCCCGGAGGAGCTCCCTGCCGCACGCATGTGGCACTTACTTGATGAAAGAACTGTTTGATATGGCGGTCCGAGGGCAGCGCCTGAAGAACCGCCGAGGAGGGCTACGACAGCGTGGGGCAGCGTTACCACAAAGTGCGTGTTCAAAAGGTCATGCAACTCCTCCCAGGAGTCCATAGAAGACCCTGACAGAATGAGAATCTAGGCGCGCGGTACGCCAGTGTGGGCCATGGGGAACCATTTCACCATGACCTTGCCGTCACCGCCCTCCACCCAGACAGCCTCCTCATACGCCTGGAGGAAGCATGTCGGGTCCGCCATGTCATCGTATCGGGCGGCAGGTCCGGCCTGACCTTGGGCGGCCATCGCACCTACCACAAGGCAGGGGTGAAAGCTCGGATGCCCTGGGCGCCTCGCGCACGCTGGCCGATCCACCCGGAGGGGCGCCGCCTGCCATGGAAGCCAATGAAGGGACGAAGCGGTCGGAGAGATGGGGCGGACGGGAAGATGGACTTCGATGCACCCCTACGTGGCGCGCTAAATGTCGGAATCAGGGCTCCATAGACCCTTGAGAGATTCGAACACTGGGGTGCGTACGAAGAACTCCTTCTCCCTGACCTGCCTGCCCAACGATTCCATAGCCTTGCTCGACGAACCCAAGGGACAAGAGACACAACAATTTATCCTGGTTTGGGCCACCTTGCGGTGTAATACCCTACTCCAGCTTTTTCGTGGATTTCCTCGAGGAGCTGAGGATGAACTAGTACAGTGGATGAACAACCTCAAGAGGTGAGGTGTACTTGTGCTCGATGAGCTGGTGAGTTGGTCAGGGTGGAATGGATATCCGTCCCCCCCTTTCGTGGTGGCTAAGTTCTATTTATAGTGGCCTTGGTCCTCTTCCCAAATGTAGGCGCGAATGGATCCTACAATGGCCAATTTCAAAGGGAGACAACTAGTACAAGTTATCGTAACAAAAGTAGACTTCGCCTGCAAAGGACCTGGTGGTGACGCTGTAGTGGGCTCCATGATGACCTCAGTCATGTCGTCCTGGCAGTCTTGGTCTTGTTGTACCGATATGGAAACCTTTGCTTGATTCCTCGGGACTCCGCGCCTGCGCTTGACTCCTTAGCACCAAACGGGAAACCGGTACGCTGCGTCTGCACATCGTGGTCCGCAGGCAGGCAAGTCTGGGTGCCCCCGTTCCCAGGACGCCGACAGTAATTTGTTACGAGCAAGTAACGATAGTAGTAACAAAAGTGCAGCAAGGTATCCCAATCCTTTTGAGGCAAAGGACATGCCAAAATGGTCTCTTATGACAAGCAAAGCGTTCTTGAGGGTACACGGGATTTTCATCTACTCACTTTCATCATGTTGGTTTAATTCGTGTTCGGTACTATGATAATTTGATATGTGGGTGGACTAGTGCTTAGGTGTTGTTCTTACTTGAACAAACCTCCTACTTATGATTAACCCTCCTGCAAGCATCCGCAACTACGAGAAAGGTATTAAGAATAAATTCTAACCATAGCATTAAAATTTTGTATCCAATTGGTCCCTTACGGAATAGCACATAAACTGGGGTTTAAGCTTCTGTCACTCTCGCAACCCATCATCTAATTGCTAATCCACAATGCATTCCCTTAGGCCCAAATATGGTGAAGTGTCATGTAGTCAACGTTCACATGACACCACTAAGGGAATCACAACATACATACTATCAAAATATTGAACACATATCAAATTCACATGATTACTTGCAACATGATTTCTCCCGTGACCTCAAGAACAAAAGTAACTACTAATAAATGATAAACATGCGCATGTTCAGAGGGGTATTAAATAGCATATTGGATCTGAACATATAATCTTCCACAAAATAAACCATATAGTAATCAACTACAAGATGTAATCAACACTACTAGTCACCCACAAGCACCAATCTATAGTTCCGGTAACAAGATTTAACACAAGAGATGAACTAGGGTTTGAGATGAGATGGTGCTATTGAACATGTCGATGGAGATTTCCCTCCTTGATATAGGAGAGTTGTTGGTGGTGATGATGACGATGATTTCCCCCTCCGAGAGGGAAGTTCCCTCAGCGGAATCGCTCCGTTGGAGGGCAAAAGTGCTCCTGCCCAAGTTCCGCCTCAAGACAGCGCCGCTCCGTCCCGAAAGTCCTCTCCTGATTTTTTCTATGTCAAAATGACTTATATACCAGAAGATAGGCACCGGAGGTGGTTTGTGCCCACCTGGTGGGCCCCCTCGGGTAGTTATTTGCTCCAATGTTCTTCATATATTTGATAAAAAAATCTCTGTGAAGTTTCATCTTGTTTGGAGTTGTGCATAATAGGTGGCCTAGCGTAGCTTTTCCAGGTCCAGATTACCAGCTGCCTGAATTCTCCCTCTTTGTGTATACCTTGCATATTATGAGAGAAAAGGCATTAGAATTACTCCAAAAAGCATTATTATGGATAAAAACATCATAAATAACAGTAAGAAAACATGATGCAAAATGGACGTATCAGTGTCTAGATTGGATCTGTGGTTTCTGGAACTTGCGGTAGCTGGAATTGATTTTTGTCGACTCCCCTAGGGTTTCTGGAATATTGGGGTATTTATAGAGAAAAGAGGTGGTGCGGGTCAAAAAGTTTCACTGCGCGGACTCCATTTGGTATTGATTTTCTGCGAAGTAAAAAACAAGCAAAAGACAGCAACTGGCACTGGGCACTATGTCAATAAGTTAGTCCCAAAAAATGATATATAGTTGCTATAAAATGATTGTAGAACATCGAAGAATGATAA
The DNA here is from genome assembly GCF_003073215.2 of Triticum urartu. Classification (NCBI taxonomy): domain Eukaryota; kingdom Viridiplantae; phylum Streptophyta; class Magnoliopsida; order Poales; family Poaceae; genus Triticum; species Triticum urartu. Next base: position 343,470,081 of record NC_053023.1, read on the forward strand.
TATAACAGCATGGAACAATAAAAAAATATGGATACGTTGGAGACGTATCAACATCCCCAAGCTTAATTCATGCTCGTCCTCGAGTAGGTAAATGATAAAAATAGAATTTTTGATGTGGAATTCTACGAAACATGTTCATCACATACTGTTTTCTTTATAGTATGGACATTTGGACTTCCATATGATTCAAAGCAATAGTCTAGTTTTGACATGAACATTTCAATACTCAAGCATATCAACAAGCAACCATGTCTTTCAAAATATCAACACTAAAGCAAGTTATCCCTAGCCCATTATGCTCAATCATTGATCCATTCATGAAACACACTCGCATATTAGCTACACCCAATGCTCAAGTATGATCATAGTGCCCCTTAGTTGGTGCTTTATAAGAGAAGATGGAGACTCAAGTAAAAATAAAAATTGCATGAAGTAAATAGAAAGGCCCTTCGTGGAGGGAAGTAGATTTCACTTAAATTACTAACTCTCGAATAAATGTAAGTGAAGCATGAGAGAATTTCTTCAAAAATACTAAAGCACACCGTGCACAAAAATATATAAGTGAAGCACTAGAGCAATTTCATAGCTCAAAAAGATTTAAGTGAAGCATAGAGAGCAATTCTAACAAGTCATAGCATAATTTTGGCTCTCTCAAACAGGTGTGTCCAGCAAGGATTCATGACTAAAAAGAAAAAGCAAAACAAGCAAAGACTCACATCATACAATATGATCCAAGCAAAACTCATGATATGTGACGAATAAAAATATAGCTCCAAGTAAAATACCAATGGTCATTAGAAGAAAGAGGGGATGCCACTCGGGCATCCCCAAGCTTAGTTGCTTGCTTCTCTTTGGATAATATCTTGGGATGCTTTGGGAATCCCAAACCTTAGGCCCTTCTTACTCATTATTGCTTCACCCATCATAATATCATCCACAACTTGAAAACTTCAATCACACAAAACTCAACAAAACCTTCATGAGATCCGTTAGTGTAAGAATGCAAATCACTACTACAAGTATTGTCGAAAACCCATTCATATTTTATTTTTGCATTATATCTACTGTATTCCAACTTTTCTATGGCAAATACTCTTCAAAGGAAACCATAGAATCGTCAAAACAAGCACACCACGCAAAGAAAACAGAATCTGTCAAAAACAGAATAGTCTATAGCAATTTGAAACTTCGAATACTTCTGTAACTCAAAAAATTCTGAAAAATTAGGACAACATGCGCAATTTGTATATGAATCATCTGCAAAAAGAATCAGTATTTTATCGCGCTTCTGCCAAAAATGAGAATTATTTCCTTCAGCGCAAAAGTTTCTGTTTTTCAACAAGATCGAATCAACTATCACCCAAATCACCCCAAAGGCTTTGCTTGGAACAAACACTAATTTAAACCACAAAAACACATCTAAACAGGGGCATGATTGGGTTTTTTATTGAAAACAGCAAAAAAAAGCAAAAAAGATACAAGTTGGGTTGCCTCCCAACGAGCGCTATCGTTTTACGCCCCTTGCTAGGCATAAGATTTCAATGATGTTCACATGAAAGATTGTAATAGAGACACAAAGAGAGCAGCATGTAGCATGTGAAAAACACATTTAAGTCTAACGTACTTCCTATGCATAGGCATTTTATAGGAGAACAAATTATCAAGACAAGAAAAATCTAGCATATGCAAGGAAGGAGAAAGAAACAATAGCAATCTCAATATGAAGAGAGGTAATTTAGTAACATGAAAATTTCTACAACCGTATTTTCCTCTCTCATAATAATTACATGTAGGATCATAATAAAATTCAACTATATAGCTATCATATAAAATATTCTCTTCATGATCCACATGCATGCAAAGTTGACACTCTTCCAAAATAGTGGGATTATCATCAAATAAAGTCATGACCCCTCCAAGCCCACCTTTGTCAAAAATTTCATAACATTGAACACTCCAAATATGTGGGATTATTTTTAGCTAAAGTTGACACTCTTCCAAACCTAGTTTTAATATTATCGCAAGCATATTCATCATGAGGCTTAAATAAACTATCAAGATCAAAAGAATCATTATCACCCCAATCATGATCATTGCAATAAGTAGTGGACATAGCAATATTATCATCCCCAAGCTTGGGGCTTTTCATATTATTAGCACAATTGACATTAATAGAATTTATAATAACATCATTGTGATCATGCTTTTCATCCAAGGAGCTATCATGAATCACTTTATAAAATCCTCTTTCAACACTTCATCACAATTTTCTGATTCATGAATCTCAAGCAAAACTTCATAAAGATAATCTAGCACACTCAGTTCACTAGCAATTGGTTCATCATAATTGGATCGTTTGAAAAGATTAGCAAGAGGATGAGGATCCATATCAATAGATTATTAGCAAGCAAAGACGCAAGCAAATAGAAGGCACATGGTAACACAAGTGGAGATAGCAAACAAGAGATCTAACGAGAAAACGGTGAACGAAAAAGAGGGCAAATAAAAACGGCAATTTTTGTGAAATGGGGGAGAGGAAAATGAGAGGCAAATGGAAAATAATGTAAATTGCAAGGAGATGAGATTTGTGATTAGGAACCTGGTAGATGTTGATGATTTCTCCCCGGCAACGGCGCCAGAAATTCCTTTTGATGCGGCTTGAACTACGTCGGTATTTCCCAAAGAGGAAGGGATGATGCAGTATAGCTACTATAGGTACTTCCCTCATTTATGAGGCCAAGGTTATCGAACCAGTAGGAGAACCACGCAACACCACGTAAACAGCTCCTGCACACAAAGAACAAATACTAGCAACCCGACGTAAGAGAGGCGTTGTCAATCCCTCACGGGTAAAAAGATAGGTAAAATTGTAGTAGGCTGGATAAATAGATCTCGCGGGAACATGAGATAAAATAAATAAATAAATAAAAATTGCAGCAAGGTATTTTTGTATTTTTGGATTAATAGATCTGGAAATAAAAGCAAATAAAAATAGATCACGAAGGAAAATATAATAAAGAAGAGACCCCGGGGGGCGTAGATTTCACCAGTGGCTTCTCTCGAGAAAAATAGCATACAGGGGGTAAAAAAATTACTGTTGGGTAATTGATAGAACTTCAAATAATCAAGACGTTATCCTGGCAATGATCATTATATAAGTATCACGTCCAAGATTAGTAGACCGACTCCTGCCTGCATTTACTACTATTACTCCACACATCGACCGCTATCCAGCATGCATCTAGTGTATTAAGTTCATGGAGAAACGGAGTAATGCAATAGGAATGATGGCATGATGTAGAAAAGATCTATTTGTGTAGAAATAGACCCCACCTTGTTAAGCCTTTTTGCCATTCGCATGTCTTCTCGTTCGCAGTCCTCGAGGCCGAAGAGCCAAAACTGCTTGAAGAGGTAGCCAACATAGGGAAAGCTATTGCAGACGAAGCCGCCAAGATCGCTGCCGCGGAGGAGCAGGGGCATGCTAGCGGGGGTGCCCTGGGTCCCTTAAAGGAGCCCGAGGAAATCCTAGGTATCGTGTCTAGATCAGGGGTCATGGTCGAGGAGAAGATTCCCCTCCCAACCATGGGCCCCATCCTCCCTTTCAGCACCTCAGGGGAGGCCCCGCCACCGACTTCGAGTCATCTGGCGCTGGTGCTCGCACAGCCCGGGCTTGGAGCCCTCGGCACGTCAATGGCGAGGAGTGTCGGTGTTCTAGGAACGTGGGTCCCCAGACTTGCCTGCCTGCGGCCCACGGCGTGGCTCTACAAGCGGGCCCGTACGACCCATCTTCACCAACGAGCATTCAAGACCCTCGCGAGGGGCCAAGCCTCGCGAGGCGGATGACACAAGACCTCCTCAGGAGCGGCCTCACCAGGCTGGCTCGCGAGGGGCAGAGAGATGAAGGCCAGGCAAACCTCGCGAGGTTCCAATGACATGAGCCATGATAATCGAGACCACGCGGGCGCCAGGGCGCATAGTGTCCTTGTTTCCTCTTCGGTGCTAAGGAGGCAAGCGCAGACGAAGAGTACCGAGGCGTCAAGAGAAGATTTCCATATCGGTGCAATGATACAAAGACCAGCAGGACGGCAAGGCGGTGGTCACGATGGAGCCCAAGGCGGCGTCACCACCAGAGCCTTTGGCAGGCGAAGACTGCTTTTGTCAGGATAACTTGTACTAGGTGTCCCCTTTCAAATTTTCCGTTGTTGGCTCCCTTCCCGCTCAATATTTGGGGAGAGGACCAGGGCCTCTATAAATAGGATTAGCAACCACAGTAGACAAGGACATGAAAACTGGAACCGGGGTGAACAAACAGAGCCTCATCCATCTCATCTTGGACTAGATCCAAGCCATCCACACACACACCAAGCACAAGAACACCTCACCTCAGGAGGATGTTCTTCCCCTTGTACTGTTCATCCTCAGCCCAAGAGGTAATCCACCATACCACATTGGAGTAGGGTATTACACCACAACAGTGGCCCGAACCAGTATAAATCTTGTGTCTCTTGTGTTGCGAGTTCGTCGAGTTAGCCTTAGACATCATGGCGAGGTTGAGGGCATGAGTTGGTAGGGGGAGATCTTCGTGCGCACCCTAGTGTTTGAACCTTAAGGGTTTTTCCGGAACCCGAGATCCGACATTTGGCGCGCCAGGTAGGGGTGCACCAGAGCTCTTCTTCCGCCAGTTGATCTGCTTGTTTGTCCCCCGACACTCCGCGGCTCCGATGTCCGGCGACTCAAGGACCAACGCCGACCGCTAGGCAGCCTGGCCAGCCCGGGCAGCGCCGCCTGCTCAAGAAGACCTCAACCCAGTGCCTCAGGCAGCACGCGCACCACCAAACACTGTGGGCCATGGGTGACGCAGTCACCCGCCGTCTGCCCTTACTGCACGACAAGTGCGAGCAGCCGCAAGAGCCTCTAGACACGCCGCGGCCACGACGCCACACACCCGACGGGAGCAAGCAAACATGACGGCCGCGCTCACAGTGGCTCGGGAGCTTCTGCGACGTCGGTTGATGGAGAGCGGCCGGGATGCATTGCTGGAGCGCGTCATCGAGCTCCAGGACGCCGCGGCCTCAGGAGCACCAGCCTTCTGCTCCCTGCTCACACCTCAAGCCGCAGCCGGGGCGCATGGCGGGCCTCGCCATGCCTGCGTGCCCAAGGGCGCGCCACCAGGCTTCATCGGCACCGGCGCAACCAACGGAGTTGGACGCCCGCTCGCACCCGCGCCACCTTTGGTGGGCGCGGGCACAAGCACTGCCACCTACGGCCCCGGCGAGATGCAACCCTACCACCCTCAAGGTGGCACGTTGGGCGAGGCAACATGGAGCGTGGGGCACTACAGCGAGGTCTTTGAGGCGACGGCCTCAGAGGCCTATGTGCCCCGCATGGTGGACCAGGAGTACATGCTTGAAGATGACCCTGGCTCGTTCCTCGAGCCGGGCTGGGAGGACGAGGCGCTAGAAGTGGGCACCTTTCAGGAGCCGTCTGGAAGCCTCACCAACCATGCCGGCGACAACAGCTACAGGGTACCACTAATTCCTCAAGAGCAGGCTTACGCTAACCATGGGACGCAGGAGGATCAGGTCGCAGCAGTGGATGGCGGCCCCAGCTCGTCGGCCTCCCTGCGGCCAAGGGGGGCATGCTGGGGGCTGCAGGAGAGGGGCCGGGAGCAAGGCCCCTCCCCGCGCCGCACGGAGCAAGGCGTCCCCCGGAGGTAGGCCCTCTGTCGGGGAGGCGCTCCAGAGCCTTCCCCCGGCAGAGGACCCGTGGTCGCCGAGGGCGCCGCTGGTGTCCCCTTTGCCCCTTGGTGTCGTCCTAGTTTCCGGTCGCCCCAATGGTGGTCGAGGGAGGTGCAAGGCGGGGCCCTCGTCTGGCGATATGAAGTAAGGCTCTCGCCTGTGAAGGTCTCCGCTCATGACACTCTCATGTAATAATGAGTGGGGTTGTACATGCCCCGGAGTCTCAGGAGTGTCGCCCTCGGGCCTTGCTACGTCTTGAGCTTGCATTGGTTTTCCCCGAAGAGGAAGGGATGATGCAACAAAGTAGCGTAAGTATTTCCCTCAGTTTTTGAGAACCAAGGTATCAATCCAGTAGGAGCCCACGCTCAAGTCCCTCGTACCTGCACAAAACGATAGCTACTCGCAACCAATGCGATTAGGGGTTGTCAATCCCTTCACGGTCACTTACGAGAGTGAGATCTGATAGATATAATATTTTTGGTATTTTTGGTATAAATATGCAAAGTAAAAAGTAAAAGCAAAGTAAAAAAGCAAAGCAAGATTAAAGTAATGGAGATTGATATGATGAGAATAGACCCGGGGGCCATAGGTTTCACTAGTGGCTTCTCTCAAGAGCATAAGTATTCTACGATGGGTGAACAAATTACTGTTGAGCAATTGATAGAATTGAGCATGATTATGAGAATATCTAGGCATGATCATGTATATAGGCATCACGTCCGTGACAAGTAGATCGAAACGATTCTGCATCTACTACTATTACTCCACTCATCGACCGCTATCCAGCATGCATCTAGAGTATTAAGTTAAAAACAGAGTAATGCCTTAAGAAAGATGACATGATGTAGAGAGATAAATCATGCAATATGAAATAAACCCCATCTTGTTATCCTCGATGGCAATGATAAAATACGTGCCTGCTGCCCCTTCTGTCACTGGGTAAGGACACCGCAAGATCGAACCCAAAGCTAAGCACTTCTCCCATGGCAAGAACTACCAATCTAGTTGGCCAAACCAAACGGATAATTCGAAGAGACTTGCAAAGATAACCAATCATACATAAAAGAATTCAGAGAAGATTCAAATATTATTCATAGATAGACTTGATCATAAACCCACAATTCATCGGTCTCAACAAACACACCGCAAAAAGAAGATTACATCGAATAGATCTCCACAAGAGAGGGGGAGAACTTTGTATTGAGATTCAAAGAGAGAGAAGAAGCCATCTAGCTACTAACTATGGACCCGAAGGTCTAAGGTAAACTACTCACACTTCATCGGAGAGGCTATGGTGATGTAGAAGCCCTCCGTGATGACGGCCCTCTTCCGGCGGAGCTCCGGAACATGCCCCAAGATGGGATCTCATGGATACGGAAAGTTGCGGCGGTGGAATTAGGTTTTTGGCTCCTTATCTGATCCTTTGGGGGTACGTGTGTATATATTGGAGGAAGAAGTATGCCGGAGGAGCAACGAGGGGCCCACGAGGCAGGGGGGCGCCCCCACCCTCGTGACCGCCTCTTTTGTTCCTTGGAGCAGGGTCCAAGTCTCTTGGATCATGTTCGGTGAGAAAATCACGTTCCCGAAGATTTTATTCCGTTTGGACTCCGTTTGATATTCCATTTATCCGAAACACTGAAATAGGCAAAAAACAGCAATTCTAGGCTGGGCCTCCGGTTAGTAAGTTAGTCCCAAAAATAATATAAAAGTGGAAAATAAAGCCCAATATAGTCCAAAACAGTAGATAATATAGCATGGAGCGATCAAAAATTATAGATACGTTGGAGACGTATCACGCATCCCCAAGATTAATTCCTGCTCGTCCTCGAGTAGGTAAATGATAAAAAGAAATTTTTTGATGCGGAGTGCTATTTGGCATAATTTCAATGCAAATCTTCTTAATTGTGGTATGAATATTCAGATTAGAAAGATTCAAGACAAAAGTTTATATTGACATAAAAATAATAATACTTCAAGCATACTAACAAAGCAATTATGTCTTCTCAAAATAACATGGTCAAATAAAGTTATCCCTACAAAATCATATAGTCTGGCTATGCTCCATCTTCACCACAGAAAGTATTTAAATCATGCACAACCCCGATGACAAGCCAAGCAATTGTTTCATACTCTAACTTTTTCAAAACTTTTTCAATCTTCACGCAATACATGAGCATGAGCCATGGATATAGCACTATAGGTGGAATAGAATGGTGGTTGTGGAGAAGACAAAAAGGAGAAGATAGTCTCACATCAACTAGGCATATCAACGGGCTATGGAGATGCCCATCAATAGATATCAATGTGAGTGAGTAGGGATTGCCATGCAACAGATGCACTAGAGCTATAAATGTATGAAGGCTCAACAAAAGAAACTTGTAAGTGCATCTAGTGCCACCCCTAGTTGGTTTTGGAGTATTGACGACAAACCTAGTTGAGGGACTAATGTGTCTGTGAGAATTGCAGGATAACACAGGTAGAAGTCCCTCATTGATTCGGTTTTCCCACCAGAGATGACCCCTAAAAATGTATGAAGACATTGAAGTCAAAGGTGGTATATGAAGATATTCACATTGAAGACTATGACAAGAGAAGACACCACATGAAGCCTATGGAGCTCGAAGACTTAGATCTTTTGTAGTTCTCTTTCTTCTGTGTTGAGTCATAGGAACCACCATACTATTAAGTGGGGTCCAAGAGAACCAGTCAGAATGACTGAAGTGATGCTTAAACAAAACCTATGTCTTCGAGTGAACACTTTGAGAGCGAATCTTGTCCAGAGTCGGGCAAGTCAGCTTTGCTTGAAGCCCAATTAAAGTTGCCGTGTGAGTTTGAAATCTGACCGTTGGAACACGTGTCAGTTCCTTAGTGACCCAGGGTCATTTCGGACAAATCAGGTCGGGTTGCCAAGTGGCTATAAATAGCCCACCCCCTACAACCATAAACGGTTGGCTGCTCAGATTCAGAGTATGGCTTTTGTCGTTTGAGAGCAACCCACCTTGAAGCCTTTGAGAGAGAATTCCTTGCGAGGATAAAGCCCTAACCACCCAGAGCTAAAGGGAATTAGGCATCACTTAAGTCTTCTTATCTGTGTGATCTGAAGACTTATTACACTTGAGGACTGTGCATCCTTCAGCCGGGTAGGCGTCGCGTTCTGAGCATCCAAGAGACATTGTGGATTGCTGGTGAACGAAGTCTGTGAAGGTTTGGGAGTCTACCTTGAAGACTTACCAGAGTGATTGGGCGAGGTCTGTGTGACCTTAGCTCAAGGGGAATACGGTGAGGACTGGGTGTCCTGAGCTGCGTGTTCAGGACTGGGTGTCCGAGACTGTGTGTCCTAAGGTTTAAATACCTAGCCGCCCTAACCAGACGTACAGTTGTCACAGCAACTGGAACTGGTCCAACAAATCATTGTCTTCAGCGAGTCACTGGTTTCATCTTCCCTTCCCTTTACTTACTGTTACTCCTTGTGAAGTCATTGTATGTTCGCACTATCTTTTGTCTTCACTGAGTGACTGCGTGTTCTGTGTGGCTTCACAATATCTTCCTACCTGATCCTTACTACATTGCTGCTATTAGTCATTGTGCTTTCACTCTATTGAATACTTGACTATGGCTTGCCTAGTGTAGTCTACCTTCCGCTGCAGGGTAATAGGTTTATTTCTATCGTTTGTCTTCATAACTTCCACGTTTTGAAGACTTCCATAAAAATCGCCTATTCACCCCCCCCTCTAGTCGATATAACGCACTTTCAAAACTAGTGGGTGTGCATCCAACTTGCTTGCTCACGAAGACCTAGGGCAATTTTGAGGAAGCCCATCATTGGAATATACAAGCCAAGTTCTATAATGTAAAATTCCCACTAGTATATGAAAGTGACAACATATGAGACTCTCTATATGAAAAACATGGTGCTACTTTGAAGCACAATAAATGAGACTCGCTATATCATGGTGCTACTTTGAAGCACAAGTGTGGAAAAAGGATAGTAGCATTGCCCCTTTTATTTATTTATTTATTTTTATTTTTATTTTTTTGGGCCTTCTTTTTTTCTTTGGCCTTTCTCTTTTTTTATTTGGGACAATTCTCTATTAAATGATGATCATCACACTTTTATTTATTTACAACTCAATTATTACAACTCGATTCTAAAACAAAGTATGACTCTATATGGATGCCTCCGGCGGTGTACCAGGATATGCAATGAATCAAGAGTGACAAGTATGATGAAATTATGAACGGTGGCTTTGCCACAAATACTATGTCAACTACATGATCATGCTAAGCAATATGACAATGATGAATGTGTCATGATGAACTAGATGGTGAAAAGTTGTGTGGCAATATATCTCGGAATGGCTATGGAAATGCCATAATAGGTAGGTATGGCGGCTGTTTTGAGGAAGGTATGTGGTAGGTGTATGATACCGGCAAAAGGTGCATGGTATTAGAGAGGCTAGCAAAGGTGGAAGGGTGAGAGTGCGTATAATCCATGGACTCAACATTAGTCATAAAGAACTCATATTCTTATTGCAAAAATCTAGAAGTTATCAAAGCAAAGTATTACGCGCATGCTCCTAGGGGGATAGATTGGTAGGAAAAGACCATCACTCGTCCCCGACCGCCACTCATAAGGAAGGTAATCAATAAATAAATCATGCTCCGACTTTGTTACATAACGGTTCACCATACGTGCATGCTACGGGAATCACAAAATTTAACACAAGTATTCTTTAAATTCACAACTACTCAACTAGCATGACTTTAATATTATCACCTCCATATCTCAAAACAATTATCATGCTTCAATCTTTTCTTAGTATTCAACACACTCAAAAGAAAGTTTCACAAATCTTGAATACCAAGCATATTATTATTAAGCAAATTACCATGCTATTAAGAGACTCTCAAAATAATTTAAGTGAAGCATGAGAGATCAATAGTTTATTTAAAACAAATCCACCACCGTGCTCTAAAATATCTAAGTAAAGCACATAGAGCAAAATTATCTATCTCAAAAGATATAAGTGAAGCACATAGAGCAAAACTACTTAGCTCAAAAAGATATAAGTGAAGCACATAGAGTATAACTACTACGCTCAAAAGATATAAGTGAAGCACATAGAGTATTCTATCAAATTTTAATTCATGTATGGCTCTCTCAAAAGGTGTGTACAGAAAGGATGATTGTGGCATACTATGACACAAAGACACAAATAATACAAGACGCTCCAAGCAAAACACATATCATGTTGGTGAATAAAAATATAGCTCCAAGTAAATTACCGATGGAAGTGGACGAAAGAGGGGATGCCTTCTGGGGCATCCCCAAGCTTTGAATTCTTGGTGTCCTTGGATTATCTTGGGGGTGCGATGGGCATCCCCAAGCTTAGGCTCTTGCCACTCCTTGTTCCATGATCCATCAAAATAATTCACCCAAAACTTGAAAACTTCACAACACAAAACTCAAAATAGAAAACTCGTGAGCTCCGTTAGCGAAAGAAAACAAAAGACCACTTCAAGGTACTGTTATGAACTCATTCTT